>NC_039480.1:11205765-11305064 GCF_003590095.1 Trichoplusia ni | reverse complement strand
CCAAAATGTGAGCGAAAATGTTTGGACTAGCTTCTGGGCACAATTTCGTTTATTAGTTTTGTTACTCTGTGCCTTCTTTGGTGCATTAAGACGACTGTGGACCTGTAAAAGTTTTGTTTTGAAATTTGGTGTAAAGCTGCCACGAGCCTCTAATGTACTTACAGTTAGTATAATTAAACACTAGGTATAGATTTCCCACTTATGGAAGTTTTGTGCTTTCATCACCATGCGTGATCACTAACGTTTGGCGATTCTGATTCCAATATTTTAAGCCAGGTTTCATACGATGTGTCTCTTCTCCTTAAAATTTGCTTTAGAATGATTAAGAAAATAATTTAACAAACTAAAAACATTTATAACACTATAACTCCTCAGCTTCGGGATCGAAAAACTGCTCCTCTTGCATGGTTTTGTCCATGCATAGAACGCAAGCTACGATAATAATATGAAAAAAAAGTAAGTTGTTCGACAGCCATACTACAACAGGACAAAGAATCGTTTACCCAAATTCAAAAAGACGTTCAAACCTAAAACCAATTAGAAATTTTCATTGACAATATCTGACGGTACCCGTATTAGCTAACCCAATGATTTACAACCTACATGATACAATAGTAAATCAGTCGGACAACGGTCGAAACAGATTGCAGACTGTCGTTCAGAGCTGAGGCACAATGATTTGTGTAACTAGTATCTGTCAGTGGGTGAACATCGTTGTGGGGAATTACGTGTCAGCTGCAAGGGCGGGGAGCCTCTGGTTTGAGCTACTTTAACGACTGTATTTCAAAAGTTCTGGGTTAGTGACTGGACGGTGTGTATGCGTTGGTCTTTTGTTAGTGAAAATGCGTATTGATTAAACAACCTCCATTGATGAAGCTCTTTCGTATTTCTGATGTCACTTTTGTGCATCAAAATCAATTACTCTTTTTTGAAAGTAGTCATCGGTATGTTCGCAAAAACATTTGGTGATTTCTCCTCACTTTTGATTAGCCTACAATTTTTTTTTACTATTTTTGGTTTTTAAAATAGATTTACCGATAAATACGCGCGAGTAAACCGTTGCATCATTTAATAAGAGTAGCTAAGCTGTAACAATTTATTTTTATTAAATTAAGATACTGTTCATAACGGCCCTTTATCTACTAGAGACTTCTCACCTACCGCAATATTTATTGTCCACCCTTCAAATGTAATATTAAACAAGCGACTGAATAAATACAGAAAAAGACATGATTCCTCTCCAAGTATACGCAAGTACAAGATAAAACAACGAAATGTAAAACACTGAAACGAACCTTGTATGTACAGCCGACTGTGATGGAGCATGTTTATTGGCACCGTAATGCATTCCGAAATAAAAGCATTGAACCTTAAAACATCTGTCAAAGAATACCAGAAATACTCCCCAACATTCTTGGTATTTCAAATAGATTATTTAGTGAATTTGAAAGGAATTTCCTAAAAATTGCTGCTTGTAAAATATTTGCGTTATTTTGATTAATATGAATGGAAATGCAATATGAAAGAAAATTGGTTTCGTATTGTATTTCAAATGGTAAATAGGTTCGAAAAAATATGTATCACGTCCGTGCAAAACAGATACTGGCATAATAGTATGCTGTTCGTGTAACTCTTTTCAAAGGTATAGCTTGCCCTCAAGTAAAGGCTTTAACAACAGTCGTTTAATTTACTCTTTATTGAAATATGTTAAACAAACAGATACAATTTCGCTAATACCAATGCAAAGTGTCACGTAAAAAAAGATTGCAGTTCACAGTTAAATCACAAACAATCAATATATATGTATGTATGTGTGCGTTGCGTCCCATATACTGTTTGTTTGCAAACAATATTTGTTGATGAAAAAAATATGATGGTTCGAACGAAAATCGACTGACGATAATAAAAGTTTTGTTTGTCGCTGTAAAATGCGATCTTGTTTTCCGCATAGCAACGCGTTCGTTTGTTTCACTCGATGTTGTTTCAATTAATATGATAGTACGTTAGTATTCAGCTTCATTTGCAAATGCAATAACAAAGTGGTATCAATTTTGTTAGTTGAGTTTTATTTTTTTAATTGATATATTTTTTTGCAGAATGTCAAATTTGGATCACCTATGTTTTTTGAAAACATTAACGTAAGTAATTTCATAATACAAACTAGATGCATATGATAATTCCATGTAAAACTATTAGAGCCGAACACCACTTAACCAAAAAAAACGGCAACAAGAAATAAAAAACCAATCCCCTTGCACGCACGAAGAAAATGACGAGGAAAATCAATTCTCATAACCATTCGCCCGTATAGATATAATCGGAGCAATAAAAGAGACAAACCAATTGACAAACGGCATCGCCAGCTATCTCGGCAAAGGGGACAATTAGAGAATGCAAACTACAGACCGTCTACCACGACCTTGTCAAGTAATACTATTGCAGTTGTTGAAAAGAGATGCCGCTCTACAAAATGTAGAGCACTGTCCCGCTTCTTCAACTGCTTTAATATTACTTTAAGACGTGGTCTCGGCCTACAGGAATAGGGAGGTCCAACATTGTCGCCTAATTACATTTGCCTTGCTTGCTCTCACACAATATTACTGTATTTGTGAGTGTACATGCGCTATATACAAGTGCTAATTGCGAGGAGAAGTTAGCGTCTTCAGAGGGTTAGGTTTTGTCTTACTAATTTATAGACGACGCTATTTAACGTTGTAATTATCGAAGACATTTGCTGTAGAACATCGTGTTTGAGTACTCTGTAATCGATTATGCTTGCATCGTGGAACTTTACTTAGTTGTTCGAGAGTTGACGATGTATTGTTGTCATAAAAACTTTTTTATTCTTCGATGTCTCTTAGACTCTTGTTGTTAATTAGCTTTTATTTTAGATGAAATTCCTTCGTTAATCTCAATATTTGCCATTTCAATTGGTAGGACGGTATCAGTTGTGTCTAAACAAAACACTCGATAATAAATTTAATATTCACATTATTGAATGCTGGTTAACCAGTAATTGGCGACTGTGTAAGTCTTAGACATAATTATCAAAATACATAAGCATTACTGTACACAGAAGCTGTTGGTAAACCTATATAAATAAATAAATAATTAAAAAATCAAAAACACATAATTATACTATCAGTCCAGTAATAAATAATCTTAAAATTATTTATGCTACATTTCATCTGCTCTTGAAGATCAACACCTAACCTTTATAACGTAAACAACTTTCAAAGTTCTCTTCTATTCACTTAGACCTTAACTTACCTATCGGATATGATCCTAGTCTTGTAAAGTTTTATTATTATCCAAACTAGATTCGCTTTGAGTACACAACTTTACTTCGAAGTATAAAGTAGGTGAAGTAGTGACGTAACAAAGAAACTTTTCACAAAAACATTTCATATTTTCAATTTCATGTTATATTTGAATCATGTTTCTGAAGATACAAGTTTGACTAGAAAGTTGAATAAGGAAATATTTATAATTATTTTTTTAACTTTTTACAATTTTATAAACGGCATGATCGGAATTACAAGAGGCAATTAAGGAAGAAATTGATCCCACATACGAAAAATATAAATATTTATTTATATTTATAAAAAAAATACATTTGTGCGTTTTAATTTTACATATGTATGATCAATATTCTTTTATTTCTATCTATGCTAGTCCATTATGGATAGTACTTTAAGAGGTGGTGGTTGGGCTAGTTTTTTGAAAAGCTTTTTATTACTAAACAATCAAAAACGTTGTACGTTATATACGTTTCAAATAGCGGGAACATATTTTTTCTGCCTTTAATGTAGAATCAAACATTTAATTAACGCATTATACCATCTACTGGATAAATCTCGCAATTCATGACAAAAGCAAATAAAAAAATGAGTCCCAATCTTATCATTTACGAAGACAACAATACATCAGACCCAATGTTATTTTGGTGTCAAAGAAAGCGCCAACATTAGACAATTTCTATAGGTTGTTAACGCCACAGCCAACTACTCATTTGTTTTAGTAAGTCATCGCATTACGAAACAGGAGACAATTACTGGACGAGAAACAAAGGCTCACGTAAATGCTGGCTACCTCACTAATTACCTTATTTACCTCCATCCTTTCTACATAGACCTGTTTGTCCCCTTGTTTGGCTTTCATAAGTGTCGTTAACACCATGTTAGAGTCACTTCACACGGTGCGTTGGAACGTGAGGGAAATGCGCATTTACATCGTCGTTTTTTGTTTTTGTAATTACTTTTTCTAGCTCTGTAAACATTATACACGCAATGCTTGTAAGGTTTAAAATTAGAATTCGAAATTCGTATTTGTCTGACGTCTTTTATTATCATTGATTAAGTCTATTGTTTTGTTTCTTTTTTAAAAGTGACGTTATGACACCGTTTCAAGCAATTTTGTTGAAAAGATTGACATACATTTTTACATCACCTCATGAGAGTGAAATATGGAAAAGGGGAAAAATACCCTCAAAGTTATTTTATTATTTCTCTTTCATTGGTATGTGAAATAATATTCATATTATTGAATTCTGGATCAGTGAACATTCACTGAACACTCATATTGTGACGGATAAAATCTTACTACGTTGGGAAATGACGAATAAAAATCATGACTTATTTCGAGAAGGAAAATGCAACTAAATTATAAGACGACTTTTTTAACTTTTTTTTATAATAACTATCGTGAGACTGATTCATTATTAAATGATGTAACGGTTTACTCACGCGTATTTCGATCGCGACTCGGTCCCGCCGCGTCTGCTTATGATTAAGGACTCCGGTTGGGTCCGAAACTAGTCGGGCTACCCCAATAAATACGCGTGAGTAAACCGTTACATCATTTAATAACTTTTTTAACACCTAAAGCTGAAACATAAAGTACCTAAATACATAAATAAAGAAGTTTGTTTTGTACGTTTGTGAGCCCCAATTGGCACATTGAATAAGCGTTCAACCCCTAGCTCCGAGTATCGTGGTTATAAATCCCCTAGAGACACATTGTAGTCATTTGTTTCGAAATTTAAATCGCATTTTCATGTTTTCCAGCCTGATAAATGAGATGTGAATCTCGAGTTTCAAGTTTAACTATAAATATGACTGTAGGTATACAAGATACTTAGTTGTTTAGTTTTTATTCGAAACTCAATTTAGTTATCTCTTAGTGGCAAGGCTCTTAGCTTATTATCCTAATCACATTTCATAAAATGAATGTAAGAAGAAAATAAGATAATATTATAACAAAGTTTTCTTCATTCCGAACTATTACTTCAATTTTATTACTCGAAATAAGGTTTGCTATTCAACGACGTTTGTGTGAATAGTCTTTTACATACACCTATGTAGTAAATAGCACTGTACTAGAAACAAATTATTCCTGTTTTTGGCATTGTTTTGCGTCGCGTTTATATAAATTAGTTCGTCATTGTTACTCAGGGTTATCACAGCCAGAATTCTGTTATTTGGCAACGCGACATTTGGCAGCTTCGTTATATTAGGAGAGAATAATTTTGTTTGTATTTTAGTCGAAAATAATATCAAAAACGTTGTATTTAATATTCATAACTACTGAGTTGATTATACGGAAATTCTGTTGCTTTCACTTGAACGAATTTCTTAAAGACACTTCACTTTGACTTCCATCGGCCAAAAGTAATCCGATTATTGGAAAGAGACTTAGAATATTTTTTTTGTTGCTTATAGTGCATATTTTTTGTAAGCTCCATAAAAATAAGGTAACTGAGAGCCAAGGTAGCTTTAAGTATTAATATTATTGACTTGAGCGTAGGCCACCACGACCAACCCATTGTGTGTACTCGCGGCACACACAATGGGTTGGTCGTCGTGGTTCACACGCAGTGATCCACGAACGCTTGTACTGACACTGGGCATTTTTGTGCCTGGATTCCAAATATTTGAATCTCCCACCCTCGCGGTGAACTAGTTGTGGTCAAATGGGAGGAGGCCTATGCCCAGTAGTGAGGCATCAAAGATTGGAATTATTATTACTATTATAGGTGTCGGAGAACAAAGTTCAATACATATCTGACGGAACGAGGTTTGCGTTACTCCAAAATGCACCGAAATCGATGATAAGTTTGTTTTTTCCCATGTTTTTATAAACTCTCTTTCTTGTTTGTATGTTTGTTTGTTTATCGTTCCAGTTGGGTTTTTGTAACTCAATTTTGAGGCACTTCTTGATAAGCTAGCAGGCTGAAATTTTCAGGGTAGCTTTAAACCCGGAAAAGGCTGGACCTATTTTGATAATTTGAATGGAGTACAATTAAAAGCGTGAGTATTCTTTTTTAGTAGAACTAATTAACATTTACAACCCAAATATTGGGTAGCGTGGGTATTTAATTTTTTTAAATGTATTAATTATTTAAATGCTTCTTTGGTTTTCCACCACGCGAACAATACGCGAAGCATTTTCTTTTGAAATAAACTGAGCCTACTGCCAAACCTTGCATTGTGTACGTAGCTTAAGTGATCTTAGTTCAGACAACATGAACAACGTTGCATGGTAACACGTACTGGTAACAACGAAATATATGAGCAATTAAAATGTTAATTTCATTAGCTTAGGTCATTAGCTGGCTTCATTGTTTATGAATGCACTCTTGAATATAAGCTTGGACTAGTAGACTACAAAGTGCTGTAACTTAAGCTAGATTACAGTACTTAAATGCAACGAGTTAGTGTATACTAATTGAAATAAATTAAGTAAGGTACTAGCCGGTAGTGTTTCCCACTGTTGGGGAAAAGGAACTGAGTAGTTTTCAGTATCCCACTTTATTTTTATTGTTAGATTTGAATGCTGATTTAAATTCACTAAATAAAGCAGGCAAGCATCTGGTTATCTACTGAAAATGCAAAAACCCGGTTAAATGCACGTTGTTCTTGCGACACTAAAAATTAATAAATTTCCGTCACATTTATGACCGTACCAATCGAAGCTTAACTTTGTAATTTAATACTCCTTATGTATTGTAGAAACTGACTCGTTTTTACGTTTCATGAGATACAGACTGATATCAGACGAACGAACTTTATTACGCGTAATAGGGTTCCGATTTTACCATTTGCTTAAGAAACTTTAACAAAGTGCCTTACTCTTTGAAGTAGGGGTTTAAACTAGTATTTGATAAAAAAAAATCACTTGTGGTAGTGCTAATTTAATATGGGTTTGTTACACCATTATGTTATTATCTGTTAAACGGTCATCAGCTATTTACCTTCTTATTTAAGTACCTGTTTAATTGATGCCAATTTCGTGTTTGTTACCACTACAAATTAAATCAAACGAATATTTTTTGGTAGTTGACACTTTCACAAGATAAGTGGTACTTAAAATTTTAGGCTTTTCTTTTTTGGTTTATACTGGTCCTTGGGTTTTGACAAAGACTGGTTTCTGTTGACGGATAACTCTTTCTTAAATGTAGTCCATCCTAATGACAGTTAATCTCATCACTTGCTATGAAAACATATGACTGTCAATTTTATATGTTTTGGAAAACGGAATCATTGTCAATCAGAAAACAAATATTTGTTTATATCTTGTTGCCGTAATATTTAAAATGATTTACTAAAAACACTAGTGTCAGACACACTTACAAAATTAACTGAACATCATCAACCGAACACAACCATTACAAATCAGTACAAATCTCGTCGTCGAAGCAAAGCCCCCGAAATGTAAACGGTTTTATAAAGAAACTTTGTAAATCTCCAGCAAGGCAGACGTTTCGTATGCACACAGGTACGCTCAATCAGTTCTCAAAGAAGCAAAGGAGACGGATGCCAACGTGAGATCAAAGGCACTCGTTACCTTGGTATACTTTGTTAGGGGCTTATTCTACGGCGGTCGCGTTTTGGAATGATTTCACTCAATTTTGAATGTAATTTGGTATATTTAGTATTTTGCTGTAGTCGGGAGAACTATGAATAGCTGGTTAGTGTTTTTGATTTCATTTTTCTGTATCCAAAGAGTTGAAACCGCAATGTTTACTGAAACTCCGCAGACTATTCGGTTGTCCATCCGTCTATCCATCTTTCCGTCATCAGGCTGTATCTCCAGATCAATGATAGCTGGACTAGCAAATTTTTCTCTGTATTACAAAATAAATATGATGAATATCCAAAAAGTATCCGAAGATTGCGCTCCACAGCCGACGATGTTCCTTTACAAATGATAACATACCTTTTTTTTTAACCGGGGAAATCCTCATGGACTTTCTCCGCCCTGGGGAAGGCGGAGAGGGGTGCCGGACTCCTACCGGCTAAAACCACTGGAGTGCTTCACCTTTCCCTTGTAACTGAGACCACGGGGACGCAATGCAAACTACCCCGCAAATGATAACACACCTAACTCTACTTATACTCCGTAATGTATTGCAATCTGCACGTACTTCTTACATCATCAAAAATTAATCCTAATTTGAGTATACTTAGTAAAAAAAAGGTTGCAGAATTGTCGAGAAATATTCAAAACTCAACCTTATTGCCACGAAATAAAAATGAAAAAGTGCCACTATAATCGCCAATGTGCTATCTAATTGGTTTCAAAAATCAGTAGATGCGTTCTACGATATCCATCAGGAAACCGTCAACCTTTATATCACTGTTAACGGTTAGTTACGGAGGTTAGTTAAGACGTACTTTGTACCAATTAGTACTAAAGTTAAAGTCTTGAGTCAAAAAGCAATAAATTAAATAACATATATAACGCGTTCCGCTTTGAAATCGCAAGTCAACCGTACGAAAGTATTGAACATTTTGCAGAATAAGTACTTTCTAATTTAACGAATCAGAACTTGAAATATTACTAGCCTCTCGAAGATACAAATAATATTTACCTTTAATACTGACCAAGAGACATACGTACTTCGAGATACCTTGACGTAAAGAAATAAGACGGAAATGCACCATCCATTGCTGTTTATGTAGCACTATTTGTTACGAACTCTGATACAGAGAAATCAATGTACAGCAAACTCATCTATAGTACACTTTGCACTCGTTTTCGTTTCCAGACTTTTATAAATGAAGTAGTGCTCTCAAAGTACCTACCTAATGCCGATTTCATGGACTTGATATCGACGTTTCGTCGACGCAGCGATTTCAAAAGTAGGGTAATACGCTGGTGTAATATGTTCCAGTATCTAATTGAATGGAATTTCATAATGTGGCAGTGAGATCGTCTCTCCTATATAAAAGCGGGAAATCGTATGGATATGTGAGCGAGGGATTGTTTTCAGAACACGACTGACTTGATGAAAAAAAGTTTTTTACATTCTTGACAATTTCAACCAATCGAGAAATCCTGCAATTTCCACAATTTAAAAATAGGAAATCTTTATCTATATCGCATTTCAACGATGCTTCCTTGCGATGTTACTCTAAATGTTAATCTAGATAAAATAACAGCTATCGCCCATACTTAAGTTTATTAAAATAGGTTTAGTCGTTTCGACTGAAAGACAAGAAAACTGATATTAGTGTGTTGCAAACTCCTTACGAATCTCACCTATTCACATGTAGGTATTGCATTCATTCCAGTTACCATTTCAATACACGCTCAAGTAATTAGGTACCTGCACATTTAACTTTACTACCCCTGTTTTAGGGGGACTAAAGTATCGTTGGTGATGTAACATGCCTGCCTAATGAATGTATTACTGCTCTCGTTGATAGGTACCTACTAAGTGAGAGGGAAGATTAAGGTTAAGTGGAAGCTGAATTCTAATTTAGACGAGTGATTATTCGATTAGTAAATCGAGTTTTACTCGAGTGTAATCGCTATTCGATTACACACCACTTGATTCGCTGTTCCTTGAATTAGAGTGCCAGAAGATAAATAATGTAATTTGTTTTATTGGAATAGTATTTTTGGGATGTTTATTTTGGTGGTAGGTGTTATCATTGTTAAGGGCGTAAGCGAGGTTGTACTTTATGCAGCGTTAATTCACGTAGTGTCACGAATCGGAACGTCGCTTCAATATTAGAGTAATCAACGCTGAAAACACTCGATAGTTACTCGATCATGACTTGAACCAACTAGTTTTTAGGGTAAAGCTGGTGGTTCGTCTAAAAAAGGTGGTTTGACTTTCTCGTTAAAATTGCTGGAAAGAGGTGATATATCTTCGTGACGAACGTTGATTTTTGTTCTACATTTCTAGACTGCATTTAAGTGCAAGCAGTCATATCTTCGACGTGTGTACAAAGGCGTGTGTGAAAGCGTGTATTACATGCAAAAAAAGTATTCGTTATACTAGTATTTTGGAATGTAAGTTATGGCGGGTAAATTATAACGAAAAACATAATAATAACCAAAATATTCAATGTTGAACAAAATATTAATTTTGGTCCATAAATGTTGTAAAGTAACGAAGAATCAAAAAACGTTTTTACCCAAAAGTAATTAATAGGAAATGAATACTGTCCGTAAATAACTATTCATTTAATTGGTTTCCCATTCACAATAATAATTACCCTTAGTATTAACCACATCAATTGATAGAAATAATGTATAATTATGGCTGTTATTCCCCAATTATACAAGTCGGACTTAATTATAGAATACTTCTGTTAATTTTATGTTAACTGTGAAACATCATTTTTGGTGACGGATTTTTTTTGTGAAGGAATTAAAGCCTTGTGTCGGGGATTTGACAAACATTCAGATTACTTTGGAAATGGATTTTTTAAAAATCAGTCACTTTTTTACCGACAACATCAGCCACTTTTCGTATAGCGGATCTCCTGGTAGAGATTTGTTATGGAATAAGAGGCACCCTTGTACATCTTACTTAGGTATGTTGTTCCTTTTTTTTCTATTTCATGTAAGCAAAAATATGAAACCATTTAAAGGAACCTTGAAGAAAGTGTAGGTGCACTAGGTTCCAAACGATGTTTTTCATGTATAAAAGCAAAAAACGAGATTTTAAAGAATTGGTAATAATAAAATGGAACTTGAAGAACAATAAAAGTGAGCAAAATGTTCTATCACAATTGATAATGGCATCGCAAGAGTAGAATAAGTTTTATAAATTTGTCAACTATACAGATTATCGACGAGGCAAGTACTTACATATGATAGAATCGTAAAAAGTGAAATCTGTTTAATTTCTTTTTGGATGCTTGCTGCTTGTTCTACAAACAGCACTAGCGCACTGAATGTCAATCGGTTCATAACCAAAAAATATTAATATGCCGATTTAGATGTCCCTTAGACATAAAAAAAAAACAAACTTGCCTGTTTTCTCAAAAAAAGTACTGAAAATCTACAACTACGACCCTATTCTTAAAAAATCAGACGCCTTCCTATTACCTGTTTTATTATTTTTAATATGTAGGTACTATCCATAAGTATAAAAATTTGGATTACCCTACTTCACCACTTTTTTTTTTTTGTATTAAGCCTAAAATATATCACATGAGCAATCAGCCACGCAAGGATCAAATATCCGTTAGCCTTATTTGTTCCTTTAAGGGGATCAAACTCTCAAACCATAAAAACACAGGTAGATAAGCGGTAGCCGATTTTCGGATCGAAGTATCACAGACCCTTTAAAAGAAAACACTGACAATAGAATAGGAAAAATAAAGTGTTACAGAATTGTATAGAAATATTACAAATGCGATGTATATATTTATCTTCTGCAGAAATAAAATAGTATTGCTTAACAACAAAAACATACAACAGACTTTAAATAAAAAAAAACTACTGGGCAAATCTTGATGGGACCAAATGCAAATCGGTTCATCCAATCCGAAGGTCTGAGGTAACAAAAAACAGACGAATTGGAAACCTCCGCCTTTTTGAAGTCGGTAGAAGATAGAATCAATTCTATTTAATTTAGAATTAATCTGTTTTTTTCTTAAGACCTCTTTGATTTGCTATTAATAGCAATCAAAGAGGTCTTAAGTTGATACTCAACTACAACAATAGTTTCTCATACCTTTCGAAGTCACATTAGATAAAAGCAGGCAGGATGACGATGACGAGGCAATAACAGGATGAGTGAAACCGAGAAGCTTCACTAGCACATTATGTATGTATATTAGCTATACGTCATTTACATCTGCCTGTCCATGTATATGACAGTTGATTCCTAAAATCAAGTAACAGGAGCTTCAGATTAATTACTTTGTTATGTAACATAACCTGTCAGTTTACCTCTATTAGCTTCTGAATGAGACAATGGTAAGAGTTTATTTTTGTTCAATGTTATTCGATTTAAGTAATTATTTGTTTTAATATGGTTTTGCAATTTTATCTTGATAGCCCGACTAATAAGACGATAAAAAATTAATAATTGTTTTGGATAATATGTATAAAATGACTAAATTTTTACTGCTTCATTATACATGTTGCTTGGTTCAATACATAATAAAACCTTTTAACCAACAGTGGAACAATAATTGTCCCGGTATAAAAAGTACACAGATTTTTGTAAAAATTTCGATATTAACTTCTTTTATTTTGATACAAACTTTCCATCCACAATTTTAATTTAGAACCTCTCAAAGATACCTTTGCCATGCTTTTGCTGCGGATATCACGATCTAAACCTTTGACGCGTTCTAAGAGCATAATGTTAATTAAAGTGTCGCGAATCACATTCGGAGGCAAACGCAGTGCGTAATTACGAACAGCAGGGTGTATTACCTTTGATTTCAATTGTCTACAAACTATAGACCTACAGATCTATTGTTTAGGAACAAATGTTGGTATCTAGTATGTACATTGTTTACCTGGGTTTATTAATAGAGTAACAGATAGCATATCACTCTGCATCAATTTTGAATTAACGAATTGGAACTGCAGCTTTTTGGAGCTAATAAAAATGTGTCACACAGTTATGCACAGGTCTCTTCCAATTTAGGGAAGACTTGAGTATGTCTATCTGTCAGGAGTCATCAAGATTTCTCATATAAATTAGAAAATGCATTGTATAACTTTTATGAGAAATATATTTTTAAATCACATTTGATCATTAAGCTCACTGAGGATTTGCGATTCAAATAATTTTTAACATTTGTAAACCTGCACTAGAATCTTATTAATATAATCATAATAATCTATAAGTAGAACCTTAAAAGCACCATAACTGGTAGAGCACTGGATTTGAAACTTTAGAGCTAACAACACAATGTTAAAAATAAGTTAAGCAATCATAAAATGAGAATTATTATTATTATCTGTTTGTTTAATATATGAACGTTGTATTGGTTTTCCCTAATATGTACATGCCCCCGCTACTTGACAATATTGCATGTAGCGCAGTGTTTGTCATGCCTTTTATTATGCTACTCGGCACTTTATGAGGAGCAATATTGAGCAATGACGGGTCACATTTCCGTAAAACGTTATAAATTCTACTTCGAGGGAAACAGATATTATTACATTGAAAGAGCGTTATTTTGTGGCACTTTTCTTAATTTAATGTGCCAGTATTGCTGAAGTATCGTACCTCATTTATAGACCGAGGTCGCTGCCCCGATAGCGTCGAATCTAATGTACTGTAATAACTAAATAGGGCGACTTTTTACAAAGTACTAGATGCGGATGTTTATGATATCTCAAAGCACTAAGACATAGTCGATGGAAATCACGTCGTTATACGTAATCACCGCTTGCTTCGATTTCTGAAACCCAGTTTTGACTCACATCTAAACATAAACGTGTTAATTACTTTTAGTAACCAACTAACGGTTTTATTTTTATACTGTCTATAATCTGACATCTCCATTCTTTATATGTACACTTTTGTAATTCATATCAGGACCTATAATAACCTTAGATTCACAAATAATTTTTTGTACAATCATTTCTGTAACACATTAAAGGTATTATTAAATTTCTCAAGTTCTTTCTCCAAACTCAGTATTTTCGTGCAAAGGGACAAAATATATTGCTAGTAAGAAGAACGCTTCGCGTGTTTTTGCGCTTCCATTTCGTCCGGGACGTGTCTGTATCCGCTCCGAGAGAATCCGCAAATAAACAATATTAACGACAAAATTACACGGTGTGTTACATTTGTATCGAAACTCCCTCGTGGGGAACACAATGAGCGCGGTGCTAATCTTCCTCATTCTTGGCGAAAAAATATTGTTATGAAAGCTCCCATGATAAACCCGAGTTTACATACGAACGCAGGATATGCAGAACATTATAAAGTCGGTATGCGAAATCTTATGACTTATGACAGATATCCAATATTCCTCGAGGCGAGTGGAGCGAGTGCAGCGGAACACTCATAGAACACAAATCAAGCGGGAAAAATGAAGGAAAAGAAGCAAGACAAAGCGGCTGCTCGATCGACAAGAATTTCATTGTGAAATATGTGTTATTTTCTATGAAAAATGTATTCGGCTTTTAACACAATAACTCAGCAAAGGATGGATCGCGTTTGTATACTCGTACATATGTAATACCGTATCGGGGTAGTATTAACTTCAAATAGCTATTGTGTGAAGATTTTTACTTTTTTGTCGGCGAACATGTGGGGTTACACGCGGTTTATTCTGGTTTCTCCTTTGTGAATACTTATAAACCTCTTTCAGCTAAATTTAGGTATAACAATAATACCATTTGTAATAGAAATAATTGTACCTACCAATCATATTATATTGGGTCTTTTTATCGTCGAAGTAAGGCCGTATTTTTTCTTAACACGTGTAAGTTTACCCTGAGTTGTAGATGTAAGAAGTAAATCCAGGAATCATACGTAATAATTACAAAGTGCATCAATAAAATAGGGCTATATTTTTAAGGTTTAATAACACAAGAATGGTATTCTAGTTTGACAGTTTTTCAGAAATATGTTTCTAAAACATTGTCAATTAACCAAACAAATAAATATCTGGCCTCTGTCACTTTAGCAGTAACTATCGTCAATTTAATAAACAACAAGGAAGACCGAGGTATGACTAATAACAATTGTTTCCTTTCTCCCCATCTCGGTAATTTTTTCTGGAAAGTAGTACATTGAAAAGACTTAAAACCTTTGTTCTGTTTTGACCTCTTCATTTCATAATGCTAAAGCTGAGACTGAGGTTATGGTGTTATTGATATAGGAATGTATTTTTGCCAGTGACAGAAGACATTTTGGGTAAATTTTTAGAAAAGCCTGGAGTAAAAGAATGCAGTTGAATTATTATAAAATATACTACGATAATAGTGTTATTTGTACAAAGAGAGGAAATTAAAATTTCCCCTATTTTACAAAGTAAAAAAAAAACAATGTTTTTTCAACACATATATTGTTGGAGAGACTTCATCCCCTTGTATTGTATTAATATTTTCACCAGCATTTAAAACATGAGCAAGCTTTGTTTGAGCACCTTGCATATACGAACCAACATACCAGGAGTTCTCCGTTACTCACATAGGTGGGGCCCGCAGGAGGCCCATTAATCTGTGGAATGAACCGCAGATTAACGTGATCTACATGCTCAAGGTGTTAACAGCCAACAGACACTGAACACGCTGTTATGATTAACTCCAAGATAAAGGGGTTAACTCGAAAATTAATATGTGACGGCAACATGACTTGTGGATTCGTGAGTAAAAATTAGGTTGGACACGAAATACTTTGTCAAATTGAGTTTTGTATGGAACCTTTTTTGTACTAAGATGAGTTTAACTAAATGAATATACCCTTTCTCAGATTACTATCTGTATGTTAGTCTATAGTTTATGTAGATTTCTGAAATCAATTTTGTGGGCTTTGCACTGTCACATAAAAAAGATTAGGTTTGACGTAAACGTTTCAGTTCAGAAAGAAAAAGTATAGTTTAGAAGTTTATAGAGAGACAATCAATAAAATTACAGTGTTCGATATTTGTGGTAGTACAGTACATAACGATAAGTACCAAAGACCACTCTAAATATTATAGGCCAGCTACTATCTGTTGAAATGTATCTATAATAAGATTAGGTAATAGGAATTAAAGTGAACACATGCGTTTACCTTTAAATGGCTTGACGTTTCAGTTTGCAACTACGGTCCGTAATCTGGGCGAAACATCGAACCATTAATGGTAAGTACTCTTGCATGCACGAGCTTCCTGTTACGTAATTCACTCTGGGTCTGTCTTTTGTAATACATTGTTACATCAGAGCTATGGCCCATGCCTCACATGTGTTTTGGCCCATAAGTTACATGATTTTGACGTTTTCTATCAAAGATTTTCAAAATGCAACTTTACTATAAGTCCAGAATTACTAGGATAAGTGACATACCTGTGTGTGTAATATATGAAAACTAGCTGTTTCCTGCGTTCCCGCAAGCTAGAAATCGAAAATGATCCCAAGGGAATTACGAACTACGTGTTAATCCTGATTATAAACTATCTGTGTAACAAGTATTGTCTAAATCAGTTCAGAGTTTTTGCTTTATAGAGTAACTAACATTCATACATACACACTTTTGTTATAATATTAGCAAACACCTCGATATTTGTGATCTCGCAGCCGCTTCGGACTTTGGTTGGGCTCGAAGCTAGTCGAAATAATGAAATAGCAATCCTCTGAGCCTTAATACATTTGGGTGATTTCAACCTAGTTAGCGTACGTACAAATGATTTGCCATGACCGTAAACACAGTTCAATAAATTAATCGTTGCAATAACAAGAACATCCAATAGCTACGGAAAAACACTAAAAAACAAGTGCAAGTCAGACGTGCTAAGCGAGAATCAAGGTTTTTAAATATGAATTACTTCTTCGAACAGAATTAATTAACGACCTAGAGAAATTAGCCGAAAGTAATTGGATGAAGAAAGCGAAGGATTCCTCAGAACATGACGGAAATAGCCTATTTTATGCCAATTGATTATTTTGAACGGAATTGAATTTGTTTCGCAAATGTGAAGTGACATAAATTTAAGTTGTTCGTATTCAATCGGGCGGAAACCCGTGGAGGTTTGAATGTTTACGTAGGAATAATAGGATAAAATATTCGAATATAATAGTCTACTTACCATATTAAGTTAGTAAAAGGCTTATTTTTACTGTAATGGATTTAAACATAAAATACATTTCATTTTCTCTCTGCTGCAAAGCTTTACGTAATCAACCAATTTTATAAGTTCGCGTTATAGTTGTGTCGAGTGTATTCCGCGGATAATAGTTATTAAAGGGTTAGCACTAGTATTTAGACTGCAAACACAAAACATAAACTAAGTGGAAAAAATATCTGGGGACTTGGCTGAGGGCTTTTCAGGGGGATGAAAATGATAAATCAATTGTTAACAAGACACCAAAATACCTTACGCTATAATAAATCTCAGAAACGTCATAAGGCTTTGATTTAAACATGAAACAATAACTGTAATAAAGGGTCGGTACACAACTAGAACGACAATTAAAGTGAAGTGAAGAATTTGACATTAGGGGTGCGAAGAACAATGTGACTATCAGAACTGAGTGCTATTTGGTTTCTTGGTGATGTTTAGAGTCTGTGGAAAGGTTTGAAGTTTAAATGCAGTCTTTATTATGATTTTTGTGCCTTTATGAGCTCGTAAAGTAAGACAAGCTGATATGTAAGTGCAACGGCGCACTTAATTGCATTAAGTGTATGAAAAGAAAAGTTTCGAGCAGTCATAATATGCGTACAAATGTGACGTTTCAATTAAGCCAACTTAAAAATTATTTTGTATTAAAATCCTTATTGTTAAAAAAAAGAATTCGATGTTAATATTGTAATCCGAACATTCCAATTATTGTAAAAAAAATTGTATACAAAAAATTATCGGAAAAGTATTCGAGTTGCTGTATCGTTTATTTTGCGAGCTTTGGATATTTAAATTAAGATGGCTGAATCATAACGGGTTTAATTAAAAATTAAGCGTCCATAGTTGCGTAAGTCCAATCCCAATTTATATAAAAGCAAATATTTAAAATGTAGAATAGTGGAATAGTCAAATCCTCTTTTGTGTATTTGGGAAACAAAAGCAAAACGTGTTCCCCCGAGTTAATTTTTCAGAGGACCCAGTACCATGCCTTGAAGTAATATTATTTGAGTTGTGTGAGAGGGACGGAACTAAACGACGTGCATGCTCTGTCCCGCTTCCACATATGCTACAGTATTACTTTAGGAGGTCGTGGTATGCGCTGGGAAGATATCGGGGTACAAGGAATATTAAGCTATGCCATCGGTAGATAATGTCTGCCCCATTCGGTCCCGCTCTATTTACCATTGTACCAGAGAGGGTAAATACGCATTGTCTAATTTGATTAGTTCATTCGTTGTTAGTTTTACTGCATTCCTCGTCCTTACGTAATCATTGTTGGCTTTGCTTCGTTAAGTCTTCGTTTGTTAAGATCAGTTGTTGGTAAACAATTGCCCTTCGTTTCGTTGTGTCATAAAGCGAGTAATTAAATAATTGGAATAATGAAATATCGCCTCGTTGGCAGTCATTCAGTTAACGAACTAAGAATATAGTCTATGTGCGTGTTTATAATCTATGAATTTATATGCTTGTCTGTGATAATTTGAATTATCAGACATCATAATATTAAGAAAAAAGTTATTGGCACATAAATCTGAAAAAAAAATGTGAATTATTACTTTATTTATTTCTAAACATTCAACCTATTTATTACAATAAATTAAACTAAACTAATATTTACATTTTTAAAACTATATCAATATAAATATTAATCACATCATTCGGTGTGCTCTTGTCACTGCTGGTGTACCTGCCGTTTTAGAACCCAATGGTTTGGTACGCAACGATGGTAAGAGACCTGACGGAATGTCATTGCTGCCTTGGAAATTGGGTCGGCCTTTGGTGTAGGACGCGGCATGCGTCGGCACCCTCGCGCCATCCCATGTTCTAAGTTCAGCGGTCTCACCGAGCGCTGCTGCTGGAGCCGCGGAAGCCCTAAAACGGCGGAAATATAATAACCTTGTTGGTAATTATATTTTTGAGCCGTTTGGGGTCGAAACGTTGGACATGGGGACCAGGTGCACGAGTTCTTTATAAAGAACTCTCAAAGCGTTTGGTCGACTCTACACGTGATCAGAAGGCTGGTCTATATTTTGCCCAAAGAATTAGCATTGCCATACAACGTGGAAATGCAGCCAGCCTTCTGGGCACGTTTCCCGACTTTGGCAAAAATGTGAATTCATTGTATATTTTTTGTTATCCCCTGTAAAACTTAAATTGTATTTCTTATGCCTTTGTTTTATCCTGTGTATCGTTATCTTTGAATAAGTCATGATTTTCGCAAGTTCAAAATGTAAAACTTTATAGATCATCAAAATTACCGACCAGCATACTTTACAATACAGCTTCTATCTCAATCAATGAACGGTGAATTCATTAGAGTTAAATAGCGCTTATAATATCATATATCAATGTACCGCAATGAGAATCAGTGTTCATGAATGTTTGGCACAGATGGTCGTTAGTGCACAAGGTAATCAGTAATTGCTTCACTTGGCATTAATTAAGCAGAACCTCGGTATTAAGTAGACTACACCGAGCTTGATAATGCAGCTAATGATTAATGTGATCTTGTCCCACAAAGTAAAGTGTTTTGATTAGTTGTGGGTACTATAACTCTATGTATACTGGACGCACACTTGTTACATTCCTCTGAGAAATATAGTAGAAAAAATGCTGTCAAAAAATGCTACATATAGTTGCTGTTTTAATTCTCTGTTGGTTTCCAAATATTGAAAACTGAATTCACCATTCCGCAGAGAGCTAGCATGGTGGTAGCCCCTTTCCTATATGTGGCGTGTATGTAGACTGGTATTTTGTATAGTAGCCTAAATGATAATGATACAAATCAATCGATATACGATGATTAGTTTTTTATGGGACTTACGTAAGTTACATTCGTCTATTTGTCTTTAGGTAGGTACCATTTGTAACACAGAAAGGGTGGCTTTTAAATCTGTCGTTCTTTAAAAAATCTACAATTTTTTTTCATATCCATACCTTTGATACTCAAAGCACCATTGAGTATTAAAATTAATTGTAGGTACTTATGTAATGTTGACATGTTTTACAATAGGAATATATAGTTAATCATGATATCCTATTTCTTAATTCTATCTTGATCACAATTAATAAGGTTCACGTATAGTATCAGCAAAGCAAAAAAAATTAATTGATTGCTGAATTAATAAGTATGAGGTCTATAGTGAGGTTTCAATGCTTTCATTTAATTGGCTTTATACAAATTAACGGATATAAATATGAATAATTTGGTTTACCAAAAAATCCAAAAGCAATAGAATTGAACGTTGGGCATTAATAAAATGTGGTGGAAATTGAGGAACATTTCAATGAGAAATACATTCGACGCAAGGATAAATACCTTAGAAATTTGAGAGCCGGGGACAGACTTAAGATTTTTTATAAGTCGATGAGTAGATTCATCGAGTTTTAGTTTTATTCGTCGGTTAGGTTATGGGTACACTAGGAAAACAGTCGGCCGACAATTGCGGAACAATTCGGGACTGATAAAGAGTACTTTTCCACTTTAAACATTTAATAGTCTTTCTTTTTACCGTATAAATAACCTTTGTCTACCGTCGTAAAAAACCTTCTTCAGACATACAAAGTACTGCTTATCATACTGTTTTGACGAAACAACTTACAAGAACATTTGAATAACAGTCGTTTGAAATAACATCCTAATATTTCAGACACAAGGTATGTAATTACATGAAATTCCCCGTCATAAAAATAAATTACGATAAAAACAATTAAAAGAAATATTAAATTCCGAGAAATGCGCAAAATTCTTCAAGATCCGAAAAAAATGTTCGAAGACAGGTAGCCGTCGTCACGCTAAATTTACCTGTCCTCCCCTAAACTCAGTTCAAAAGTAAAGGCAATATCTTATTCTCAAGTTCAACTAATCAGCTGAATCTTAATCACCTTTTAGGTACTTTCGGCACTCCGGGGCACAAAGTAAAGAAAAGATAAGTAAAAGCTCCTTTGCTTCCCTATTTAAGTACCTCTCTACCCGGCGCGGTTCTATTGGCTATTCCCAGAAGGCATTATTTATTCTCGACCTGTCTTTTGACATTGGCACTCGCTTCTACGGTAATCGGCACCGAATTATGTAATTTACAGGGTTTTGTCTCTTTGAAATGTGATTACAGTGCTGCAGTGGGCGACATGCTTTGGAATTTTCTGATGAGATGCGAAACGTTTTGATCAAGCGTCTTTTAGAATGACAGGTCTTCTTCAAGTAAAACTTTCGTAGAGAACCTATCCATTTTTTTAACTTAGGTATTTTTTGCAGAGCATCCTGTTTAACTTTAGTTCATAGCCACTAACTTAATTGTTGCGTTAGACAATCAATCTACACATCATTTGGCATATAATTTATTAGAATCGTTCATTTAGGTTAATTTGGGTTAATATTGCATGTTGATGCTCATGAATATCCCAATGGCATTATTACGAACGGAGATATTGAATTTGCGACCACATAAACGTACAGATAGCTTGTGTAATAACCTTGATTAAGTTACAACCCAATCGTTAATCGTTGTAATTGGAATACGTTAAAAAAAAACTTTACTTTTAATAGTGGTAAAAAGTAACTGATAGCATTACATTCAAGTAGGTTATATAAACAGAATGATCTTTATGATTGAACCGCTGAACAGTCGAAAATTGCCAAACACAGCGTGAACCATTCAAAACGATACCCAAAAGCGAATTATAGTGAAATCGCTCATTTAGCTCGGCAGGAGAGATGCCAGATCCATCAGGATTATTCATTGGACATCCGCAATGGTACATTATTCACTGTGATTAACGTCCCCGGATCAGAACGTGATCCGTCACCGTTTTGCCCGCAAAGACAATTACTAGAGTTGAATTGTGAACTAGTCCTAACTGTGGGCCTACCATCACGTCGTACAGTAATATTATTGTAGTTGTGGAAGCGTGACAGTGAATTACATGCTATAGAGCGGTATCTCTTTCCCACAATTGAGGTTATATCGCTTTATGAGGTGGTGATATCCCTCCTGTGTTTAGGTCCGATGTGACGCAATTTCGTTGGCTGTCATCCTGATTGAAATTATATCGTGGCCGGTGTTATCGTAAAGCCGCGTTTGATTTGACGTTGGTGATGAATGGCCATTTTCTATGCAGTCCACATATCAGTGAGAAATTAATTTGTCATGTTTGCGACAGCTATTTAACTTTAATGTCGCTGATTTCTGTGAAATGCTTGCACGCTTTCACAGATGTAATGATATTTATAGTTTCCTTTATCTGAATCACATTTTGAAGTATAAACGGTGTTTGGTGCAGTATTCTTAAAAATAGTAGAATTTGTGATTGAAGCAAATCAGACTGCTTTTCAATTAGGTCAATAACATAATGTTTGAAGATCCATACTGCTATCTCTCTCTTACGCAGTCTTTTATCTCTATCGGGTCTAAGCTAGCGGTGGTTGACAGTGAGGAAACTTTTCACTATTCGCGCCGCGTCAAGCAGTAATACTTTTTGAATCAGACTATAGTCGCCAGACGTCCAACAAGAGCTTCGTCAGGTGTTGGTCGAGGCTCTTGGCTATAAAGCTATTGTTAGTCAAAGCTAGAGAGACAATGAATTCCTAATCTAACTGCCAAATGGCGGCAAAATCGTAAGCTAAACACAAATATTTCATTTGTTTATTTTTTAGGCATCAAAGGGCTCCCTCTTCTGGGGCAATTGTGAGGTTTATGATTGTTATCATGAATAATAATTGTAATCTTGTCAGAATAATGCACAATTTAGTGTACATAAACGTTTTGAGAACATTTCTTTTCTGATTCTGCATGTCAAATATAATAAGTTTTGTTAATAGACCAACGTCGGGACTATTTAGAATATGCACATGCTTAATAATATTAACTATTTTAAAATGATTTTCATTTTCAGTGTAAGATGAATAACTTCCCACGTCGTACTTAATTATGTTATTAAATTTACTGAAATCAAAGTAAAAACTTCATTGAAGATGCCTTGAAAAGAAAATCTCCTTATCCCAGCTTTTTAGTATGATGAATGCTCTACTCCATCTTAATACGTCAATCATTTTATACCTTTATTCAGAGAAGGCATTCATATAGGTACCTAATTAAATATTATATTCAGACTATAAGCCATAAAAGCTAAACAAAATGATTAAAATCAAACTTTTCTTTTAAATGAAATTATGTCAAATTAGAAAAAAACTTTATTTTTTGAGTCCATACCTAAAATGTTCGGAACTCTATGACTAAGGCTTCGCTGTAAGGTCCGTCTGATGGTATGACTGTCCATCATCGCCAGGTTGTATCTCATGAACCGTTGAACTTGAACAAAGGGCTGCCAATTATATTTAAATATTGATTTTTTTCTGAAGCTATTCATGGGCAACCCGGCAAAGACACTAGACTGACCCTTACTTAACGTTTTTTTTTAAAAGATGGATATTTAATATGAGACAATACAGAAACTATCTTGTTCTAAGCGTATTGTTCTCACATAAATATTGTTAACAATACACACAAACAGACAATGGACGTTGGATACCCAATTCGTTTTATAACTAGACAAAAGTACTGACATTTCGACAGTCATACTGATTTGTCGCAGAAAAGAAATGAAAGCTAGACTCATTTCGAGTCCTATTATTTCGTGTTTCTATTGTTTTCTTTGTTCAACATAATGTTGGAGGTATTATTTTCAGAGTTAATGAGTTGTTTTAATAAAATTGAAGGAATTAGGTCAAAAATGTTTGTGTATTTTATTTATATCAACTTGTTTTGTATTAATGCTGGCCTTCTGTCGGTATGGAAAACAAACGAACGTTGAACGTAGAATTACACCTATTTATTCTGGGGTCAGGTTATTTATAAAAATACATATCTATGCAAAATTATATAGAAAGTAATGTGTCTGATTGTGTGCGAAGGAGGTGTCTTAGATTTTTAAATAAGAAAATGTTGAAGGAAGCAAATACGATTTCAATTCGTAGGTGCATATAAAATATTACAAGAACTCGAAGTTAAAGTTCGAAAACACCAATTAACCTTTACTCGTCCTCGTCAAATACACGTATAATTTTAAAACACATTTATCCAAGGATTAAAATTCATGGAATACTTATTCCCTACACTATGGTAATATGGTATCATTGTGCTATATAAAATAATAACATTTATTCCACTATTCAAGACTTTTGCTCTCCTTTTCAATGTTGATACTAACATAATATCCTGTAATACATCCGTTGACAAACATATTCCTTGTTTACTTAGTATTGATGCGACGGTAATCGGTGCGAGAGGGAGAAAAAACAAAGTACCAGCTGTTAATGACGATGATCTGTGTGAGTGAGGGAGAAAGGATATAATGTATCAGCTGTTAATTTCCTCAGATAGTTGAGTATCAATTGAGGAAAGTGGGCCATTACAATGCTCTTAAGTGACCACCGCTCACGATTTGTACGTCTGTATATCATCAGGAGCGTCCTCGATGTGGTCGGTTGCTCTCTTATAATAATTGCTTTGTTGATTTATGTTATACTAATGAGTTATGAATTGCTCGATAAAAAGGTTTTATTCGAACTTAGCGATGAATCTTCTTCAATCGTGTTCGAAGTCCGAAAAAAATTGGAAAATTATTCACCAGTCTGTGATTATTTCAGTGGTCTATAAAAATAATACCAGCTTATATGTATATTACCCTCTGTTGGGCGTAGGTGTTTTTCCGCATTGATCCCTAGGTGTCCGTTAGTTTCAGGTGGCTTATAATAATAAAGAAATTACATATAACTGTGAAAAAGTCACTTTGGTACTATGCTTACGTTGGGATCACACTTGCACCTCTTGCTTACAAATCCATGCACAGGACCGCAAGACCTAAAAGTCTTAGTTATAAAAATATTATATTTTCGAACGGGTGACTCAATAAATTACGCAACAAATAGTCGTAAAAATTTGCCTAGAAACAAACGGCAATTGACGTCAAACCCTTTAAACAAAAGTATTTATCTACGAGAGTAATGTTTACACGCTCTATAAAAGCATTTATGAATACACTTAACGTCCTTACATTTCAAACGCAAGCCAAGAAACTTTAGCAAGAAAAATACAGGGTGGTGTTCCAACGTAACTGTAGCTGTAAGAACTGCAATATAAGGCGACCAAATTCTCTATGAATGTTCCGCTTGGGGTATCATGAATTTCGACGGGGTAGTATTGTGGCCCCAGCTTTCCTAACTAATCCCTGGCAGGGATCGCTCCCAGCGGGGCAAGCACATGATAATTATTGTACCCTAACGCAGTATCACGATAACCGTGGTTGTGGTAACAGATAGTTCATTACTAACTTGCTTTTAATTGAATTAGGATTGAGCGATGTAATACATGCTGCGAGTGATAAAAATAATATATTAGTTGAAGTGTCAAATCGAAAGGAATTAAGCAAGCTCAAAGAATATGAAACCTATAACCGATATACCAAATGAGATGGTTTGTGTTAAGAAGAATTTTGAAAGGTAGTTCAATTCTATGAAAATAATGCCTTATTTTCAGGATCGTAAGTAGAAACCCAAGTAGGAAGAAACAATAAAAACTTTCTTAAGTACAAACCTACACTTGAAACATAAACTTGACTGCCACAACAACAGTTTCCGTGAGAAATACAAATTATGATTCCCCGCGCGTTAGGTGTAGCGTGCAAGCTACGACGCGTAGTAATTTGCTACGACAGCGTAATCGCTGTAGCGGAGACAACACTCCGTAGACAACAAAATCTTATCGTCAAGCTTTAGTAAGTGCTTAAGAGAATATCTTATTTTAACAATAAATTTATAAAGAATTTATAGGAGTAAATCCATTTGAAAATATTTTTTTCCATTTCCTTGATATCACATTACAGAGCATATAGAGCAAAATTAGAATCAAAGCCACAAATAAAGATAATTTATCAATAATTTGACATTTGCTTTCATCCAAGCGGTTAGCAACAAGCTGTTTTCATAATACGGTATGATTAATTGCTGCTAAAACGACATGTTATAATGGTCCTGAACAAAACAGGTGAGCCTCCCAGTACCATTTAACTAACGATTTGAAAGTACCACGATTTTGTTCAGAGGTTCGGATTTTATTATAATTTTAGTAGCTTTGTTTCTCGGCGAAAGAAATGTTGGAACATAACAGTTATCGTTAGATGTTTAGCGGAAGGCACTGACTGAACATTAAAAGTAATTTCAGCTCAGATTACAACGTTTAGATCACGTTTTGCTGTAGCAAAATTGTATTATTGTATAGTTTAAAATTGTGCCCGAGTTTTGGTCATGTGAAAATGTCTACGAAATAAAAATATAGTATGAAGTACGTCCTGTTAATTGACAGGAATATTACAACTGTGAAATATCCGTATATTTGCATCAGGTAACAAAGAAAAATGACGACAATAGTCCTGTGACGTTCCATTTGCAACTAAGGTACATCATTTCCCTTTGCATTCGCATAAAAATAAATAAAAAAAATTCAATATTAAAAGTCCAAAAATTTTCACGAATCAAACTTGTTATTTATGCGGATTGCCTCATGTTTGTATGCATTTACTTTTATTAAAATGTTTTGAAAATGATTTGTATTTTGTTCTTTAGTTGGCTTTTATTTTTTTTATTTTTTTTTTATTTTTGAGCTGGTAGTGTAATAAGTTTTTTCCGTGCTATTTAAATAAATAAATAAATAATTTATTTAATAACTAATTGTCAATTCAGTATATAAGGAATTTTAATTTTAATATTTCTATTATGTCAGGGCAGAACAAGGGACATTATTTCTATTTTATAAATTACACTTCTAGCAATAAATACATCTTACTAAAAACTCCATTAATCAGTTCAGTTGGCTAACGAGCTATGAAACGGGTCATCGGGTTTGCTAACCTAGAAATTCTGGGATCTTTTAGTTGGTAGAAAGAATGAGGTTATGCGAAATGAAAGGAGCCGGTCACGATATTAGACTTGTAATGGAAACCATTTGTTAGAAGATTTTATAAAAGTTTTTGTAATATTTTAATAGAATAAATTTTTAGTAGAGTTATTTATTTAATAGGCTCTGTGGATTCTTGGCTACGACTTTAAGTCAATTTACTTTTTGGTTGGGTAAGCGTTGAATAAAGAATATTTTTAAGAATTGCGTCTCGCAAAATAACTGTTAAATTAAATCATTCACCATCGGCGTCTTGTAAAAAAAATGAATTTATTATACACTCGATGTTTGTTCTGATTAAAGTCAATAACAATAACAAAAAAATATTAAACGACCTAAAAGCGAACCTCACCTTCAAAAACATAAACATACACATGATAACCAATTTAAGAGGTGCACTCCTATTCTAATAATTACACGTACATTTCTAAGGTGAATAGAACGAACGAACGAATGAACGAATGAATGGTACGAGTGTCGGGTATGAATGGGTGCACTATCGGACGTCGCGACCCGATAGTTCATGCTCACCGCGGCCCGTGCCACTATCTATTACCATTCTTCATTCATTCGTTCACATTATGAACGTATGCTCCCACTCAATTTGAGGAAGGTGTTTTCTTTGGTTACATCCTCGTAATGCGGGAGCACGGAGCGTTTAGTTTGTTTGTGAACATTTCGTATTCAGAATCAGGGCTGTTGGGTTTTTAGGGTTGAAAAAGGCTTGAGAATAATTTTACAAATTTCGAATACCTGACAAACATTTTATAATAATGTGGAATCAGTAGAGCCCCACGATCTTCATATCTTAAAAATAACCTGCCTTAGTTAACATTTTTTTTATTAAAGTTAAACTTTGCTGTGCTCGACAGGGTCCATAATTGTTTCTTAATTTTATATTATCTTTACCACCTGATATTGTACATTATGGATTGCAATAAACGATTTTGATTTGATTTGTTCGTAATTATTCAGTTTATTAACTAAGTTGTTCTAAAAGTCTCAGACCTTACGGATAATACAACAATACTGAAAATACTAAAATTGCCATAAACCATAGTTGGTACTTGTAGTATTCAACGTGTCGCGTTCATAACAAAATTTCTATATTCCTATTTCGTGATAAATAATTTCATAAAGCAATTTATTAAACCATCCATAGAACCACATTTGTCAAAACGGTTTAAAATACGTTTACAGGTGCTGTTTAAATAAAGCTTAAAATTAAATTAATGGTGGAATTCGTACGCATCATAATCTAGTCTAAAACAAATTTAATTGTGGTTTCATGGTTTCAAAACCGTGCTATTTATATCTGATGTAAAACAATACTGCGTTTGTGCAAATAGTTTGATTGTATCTTGTTTTTGGGTTCCGTAGCCAAAGGGTAAAAACGGATACCCATTACCAAGGCACCGCTGTCTGCCCGTCTATCCATCTGTCTGGAGGCTGTATCTGTATGAAGGGTTGACAGCTAGACAGTAGAATTTACACACTAAAATACAAAAAAAAATCTAGGTCAAGAAACGATGGTTACGATCATAAGGTAGATACCCAGACTCAAAATTATTTTTGTGACAACAGAAATGTGCCTTAGCCTATTTGTACGGATTTCTCAGAGTTTTGATTCAAATTTGCACTAGATTATGTTTTTTATGATTATCTTTAATTCATTTTGAGTTCTTAGTCAAGGATTCTAGGCACTCTCAAAGCGACTATTTTCATTGAGATTCTTACATAGGCTCGCGTCGTTGATGATCGTTGGCGACTTGAAGCTCAACGCTCTCCTCCATGTCTTTTTGTAATCAAAATACCAAGACGTCCAAAACCGGTTTGGACACTCGACGCTATCTGAAATAGGCTATCAAGAAATCCATCAAGGATAGTTCAACATCGACTATCTACGATGGAAAATGTGAATTGATTCGAATACTTATGATGTGAATTATCGCATTTTATAAAAAAATCTAAGTTGCGCTGGTTTTCTCTTCGATGTTTTCCTTAATTATTCTTAGCAATTATTAATTTCTTTATAATAAGATACTTAATCGGCAAAAAATATTGTTTTACTACTCGAACATACACATTTACGTATGACCTTTGGCTTGGCGGTCTAATGATCATAGTGCTTTTAATGCTAAGCAAATGTGTGAATACATTAAGCCGCGACCGCATGATGATGGTAGGATATTTTTAAATCGAAAAAATATTAAAAAGGAAGACTAATTCACTATTTAACTTTCATCAATTTCTGCACGTAAAAATTAAAAGGTAATTTAGAAAAGCAGTTTTAAAACCTCATTTATAAAAGCTGAATGAAAAATATATTACCTTCTAATGGCGATGATTTAATTTTAAACTTCCTTGGTTCTCTTTATCTTTGACTGATTGTTCTGTAATAGGGAAGGAAGAAACGCGCTTTTTTATTACTTCAAAAATAGTTGATTTATTCTTTTTTTATAATTTCTGCGGTATGATAGAGAAGTCAGTAATCATGTATAGATAAAGCACCAAGGTCTTAAACTTAACTTAATCGAAACAAAAATCGGTTAGGGCAAATAATATCCATGCAACTAAGTCGTAGCAAATGTTCTTGAATAAATAAAAAACTAAACTAGTGCGAGTTTAACTCGCGTGAAGAGGGTTCCGAAAATGTTACCTATCACGTTTTTTTTTTAATTTTAGGTTCAGTAGTTTCGGAGATAAGGGGGGGGGGGAATGGTCAATTTTCGTCTATTTTCTTGAATAACTTGGAAAATATTTATTTTAAAATTACAAAAAAATTCATTTAAGATCTTCTCAACAAGACCTTTCATTTGATATGCCACACGATGCAGTTTTTTTTTAATTTTCCCCTTCCCCCCCAAAAATTACCCCCATATACAGATTTCATCTGCTCACGTCACACCTCTATGTTTGGGTCACAGGTATTGATATGTGTACCAAATTTCAACTTAACCGGTCTAATAGATTCGGAGATAATTGTCGATGGACGGACAGACACACGAGTGATCCTATAAGGGTTCCGTTTTTGTATTCAGACGTACGGAACCCTAAAAAATATCCTAGTTTAGAATTTTTGGCTATTTATCTTTTTTTAAATTATGTTTACAGGATTTAAATTCAGTATGACTTTTGATGAATAGACATGTCTTAAAGAAGATGAAAAAGACTCAAGTCTCTATACTGGAGTTCGTACAGCATGTTCAAGTGATCTCGGGAAGGCGACGTAGAAAATGGGGAGCAGGGAGTTTTAATTCAATGATTTTCCGATGTATTTCCAACACAAAGAGAAAATAAATTTACTGTACGTCAAAAAAATTAACTAATTATAAACTGTGTATAATCCTATCAAACTAAACAAAACAAAAACTAAACTATCAAAATACCAAAGGAACACCCTTGGGTATTTTGATAATCTTTTGTGCTTGCATTATTTTCTACTTGAGAAAAAAAATACCCAGAGTTAAGGAATCTAAAGGTAGAAAATCGCGCAGTCGATGACCATCAAGAGATACGCTTATCTTATACCAAATTTTACACGGTTTTAAAAGACGTACTGGACAGAAATCAGCAGAGAAAAAAAAATAGTCCGAGGAACCCGTCATCACGTCAGTAGTATAATTGTGGGAGTGAAAAAGAGATCCCACTCTTCGCCGTGCATTGGGCTGTCGTGCTTCCACAACCATTTCATATAGCTTTACGATGTGGTAGACCTCTAGGTCTAGCCCCGATGACCACCATCCTCAGAAATGAGGAACTGACTCTTGAGAGAAAGATGTATAAATACAAACAAAACACGTACAATTTCATGCATTCTCTACATTCATAATCACATGTTTATTACTAGCTTTAGTAATTTATCTACGTAAATAATTGTAGAGAAACAACATTACTAATGAGGATAACCTGTAGAATATTCCACGCAATTATCCCCGTACTGTGTTATTGTAACAAACGTGCTTCAACTAATCTGTAGTCAAACGAACCGCCATTCATGTGTCACACTCACAAATTGATTATGTCGAACTCTCATAGCTAGCGCCATATTTGACCAAATTTTGTCGCTGACCAACGAATATAGAATCACTATGAATACGGGCTGACGACACATTCAATATAATCGGATGACGGATACTGTAGGAAATGAGAACAATATTCGGAATATATTAAATGTATGTTCCTCAAAGTTATTGCATTATTGTATATATGGATTTGACTGCTCGTTATATTTATAGATTGGATTGTATAAGTGCAGTTTCGATCAAATATCAGGCAATGTACCAATGTGATTTTTTTTAAGTTTATGGCTGCACAAACAATTGGCAAAAATATTTGTAAAATTTTCAATTTTTGTGTTTACAAGATACATTATTAACTTGTGCAATATACTATACTTTGTCCTACTTTCTTTTTAATTATCTTCTAACTTCGATGCTCCACAGAACGTTTCAAGTTCCTTTGAAATGCCAGTGTTGTATTTCTTTTAAACTTGTCTCATATATTCTCTGTTGCATCAAGACGATTGCTGTGAGACCGGAGGGACACAATTTATGAGAACCAAGTTTGCGTAAAATCTATGGTGCTTTGGTGCTGCTATACGTTGCTCTTGTAATGGGATGCGAATTCTGGAATAGCCATATAAAGGAAATTTTTAAAATGCATCATGATTAAAATAGTAAATAAAAATAGAGTAAAATCTATACTAATATATAAAGCTGAAGAGTTTGTTTGTTTGTTTGAACGCGCTAATCTCAGGAACTACTGGTCCAAATTGAAAAAATCTTTTTGTGTTGAAGTGACCATTCAACGAGCAAGGCTATCAAGAAATCAAGAAATCATCACGCTGCGACTAATAGGAGCGAAGATACAATGGAAAATGTGAAAAAAACAGAGCAGGTATATGTAAATCATAACCTATCTGTTCTACCCACGGGGACGAAGTCGCGGGCAACAGCTAGTAACAAATAAAATTAATAATAATTTAGTTTTTGGTTTAAAATGGTGTAATTTTAGACTGTTGTCCGCGGACCGCCCCGCTACTTATCGAAAATGATCCAACTGGAACAAAAACTCAGGATAAAATCATATGTGTTTATCCTGGTTATACACTATCTGTTTTCACGTGGAAGAGCAACAAACACCCTAACTTCATGCAAATCTTCGCGATTGTAATATTTGCTTTTGTGATGAATAAATAAATACGTATTGACTGAACTAATTACTACGAGGTAGAATTCAGTATTTTCAAAATCCAATTTATATATGAATTTTGAATTCCAAATCAAAACAGCTATATTTCTACCAAAATAGCGTCTAAAAAAGCGATGTACAAACAATTAATATTTATACGCACTTATTAAAGGTAGTATGTATCAAGAAATCAAACAAAATATTATATTTCCTTCACTAATAATTCAGTATAATAAATGTGTAATACGTTTTCACAATACCCAATTTGCTAAAACACCAATCAAAGCGTATATCACACAAGACTGTTATTCAGACATTATCTTACAAAGACGAATTTGTGATAATTTCCTGCCTCATAACGGATCCCACGTGAGGATGACGTAAGTACGTAATATCCGTTAAGAGCTCCAGCCCTTTGTAAAGATCTTTTAGTTTTTATCAAATAAAATCTCTTTTCTACATAGTAACTAAGCTTCAGACTAAAGACATGTTGAGAACATAATTATCTGAAAATAAAATTTACTTTGGGTGAAGAAAAAAATTCAAGACTCTCCTCAAGTTAATTTAAAGCGTATCGTATAGTATTCTAGGGTTGAAAGTCGTTTGATCGCAAATAGAAATTGGGGATTCCTTACAAGTGAGTGTAGGTCTAAAGTTATGGACTTAATTTAAAACTGGCTTTCGATTAGATATTTAATGAATTGAAATAAAATGGTTTCTTAACTCAAAGAAACCGAACGAAGATTTATTATTTAAGTTTGGAAAAGTGTTGAAAACTTTCAAATGCACTTGGATATTGAAATAGCGTAAATGTAGATTGTGATCGCAAACAATCCAAGGGTTATTACTCTGAGTAGGAGTCTTCAGTTTGCGCAAGACGAGGTCCTCAATCGATATGAATATTTGAAAGGAAGACGTCATTTAAGGTATTTTTAAATTAGAATCGGAAAGTATTCTGTCGACTCCTGCCGGTAACCAAGGCGGAAGCAGCCGTAATTGTTTCCTAGAGCTTTATGCTGTTCTATGGGTTCAACTTGTTTGCGTTTATGTAATTACACGATAACAAAGTTATAAACTAGAAGTTAAATAAACGTTTGCGAATGCAGAGATACCTAGTTCTGTTTTGTGTACCTAATAGGGGGGTATGTTGAATTGGAGGTACATTAAAACTGTAATACAAATAAGTAAGTACCTCAAAATCAGATTATAAACTAACTGTTCCCCGCAACTTCGTCCGCGTAGTTAAAAGATAATATATAAGTTATGATTTATACCTGCCCTTTTATTTTCACATTTCCCATTGTATCTTCGCTCCTATTAGTCTATTCAACACAATAATATTTTTTCAATTTGAACCAGTAGTTCCTGAGATTAGCGCGTTCAAACAAACAAACAAACTCTTCAACTTTATATATTAGTATTCTGACGAATAAAAGTGAAATCCAGCCCTGTACTTAAGTTATAAAACGGAACAAATCGCTTAGCTTTTAAATTCGTTTATTACAAAACAACAAACGAATTTATTATTCCCCCGACAATAATCACCCGATCCTCGCACTCGCAAACTATCCGAAACCAGAAACCGAAACGAAATCCGTCTAAACATTAAAGCAATATCAAGCGAATTTGGAACTTACCAAACAAAAATGATAACAATACACTTTCTATTACACCAGTTAATAATAGCGTGTTCATATTCTTTTGATCCTGAGTATTATCAATAACTATTTCGGCTGGCTACGATAGCACGGAGGAGTATAACAGTATTATGAAGTTTCTGAAAGCGAGCATTTCCTCCTGGTTTATAGGATTACCTGGCGGTACCGCGTCGATATTGAATCGAATACCGAACCAGTACGGTAAACGTGTTGAGTTTTTAAACATAGATGAAATATTAGATCCGTCGGACGTTACGAGTTTCTTTGATTAAGTACTTTTGAAATTGGTTTTACTTTATAGGAAGATTGATTTCGTTTTAAAGATATTGAGTTATTTATTCGTTTCAGTTTAAGCACTTTGTGATTAGTTTTGCTCGTTCTTTATTTACTGGAAAGTTTTGATAGCGAAGATATAGATAGATGGCTATGAAGGTATATTTGCAATTAATAATTTTAGATTTCTTGATTAAAATGTTTGTTTATCAAAGTGATTTTTACCTAGATTTTTGTAGAATTTAAAACTGATTAAGATATTGTCAATAAGTTGACTTAAAAAGTTCAGAATAAATATGTATGAAAGAAAATATTTCATCTAGTTGACCCCACAATCAAAGAAAATCCTTTTTATAAACATTAACACGTTAGAGAGACACAAGAACGTAACTTTAAACTGCCTTAGTGCCCTTAATCATGGGAATTTAAGACCTCAATCTCGGGATGCCTCCGCTGGCCATTCGAATAGGGTGACCTTCATTTTTGGTCAGAAAACGAGACAATCCCTCAAAGTAATCACTACAAAACTTCTGGATTCTCATAGAGGGTTTATATCATGATCTATGAAATAGTTTGTTTATTATATAAAAAGAAGATACGGTAACAAGCAGAATAAGATTTTTAAGGGTTGGTTCAAACCACATGGTACAAAAAATACCCAGAGATCCTAAAACCAAGATAAGATAGAATTTCGAAGCGTAATACACCCTCTCCAACTCAAACATCGATAACAGGCTAAGATATTTACCACCAAACTTCCAGAATTCTCTAGTAAGCAAAAGTTTGTAAAAGATGTATCGCTTGATGTACCGAAATGTAACTCAATCACCTCTGTACCTGAGTATGTGGACAAAGTTAAGGGAGCTTTGAGTGCTGTCAGCGGTCGTGACGCGCTAGTTAGGCTGAGTTAAAGTTGCCTTTGGGAGAATTTCACTCACTTTAACCTCGTTGTTATTATTTTAACCTGAAATATTTTCTTGAATAACTATTGCTTTCGTCCAAAATAGTTGACGTTTTGCGAAATATAGTTCTGCTTGCATTACGTCATGATTAGTTCGATTTAATTGCTGATATAAGGTATAGCAAAAAATTAAATCTACCTTTTTCCTCTTATAATAAAAAAAGTGATTTTGAAGCAGTGATGGTACTTTTATATGTGTAAATAAGTTGTAACCAAAAATTTTGAATTTTTTCTCTTCATAAGCAAGATACAACAATTTTCAAACTCCCAATTAATTATCAATCCATTTTGAAAAATCAATCATCAACTTCGTGACCGGTATTTCATAATAAATTGAAATGCAAGACACGATTTTAATAAAGAGCAAGACAATGAATTCGTAATAGAATTCTGAGAACAGAGATGTTGACTGAAATTTTGAGCTTCCATTCGAAAGCCGGACGTTTGGCCCCAGAGCAGCGTCACAGGAAACTTCTTGAACTAATGCAATTAGACACAATTATCTCGGAATTTGGAACTTTTTGAAGTACAATTCAAGAGCGTAGTCGCAAGTTCTTTATCACTACTGAGCATTTACTATGAGCTTATAAAGGACCGCTTCCATTGTGAAAGGGAGACGGAATTCTAAACTTCGTATAGCGGTGTCCTGCTTCCACAATGAAATTAATTTTACTTTATGAGTTCATAGTAGAGGCAGTGTAGAGGCGAGTCTGGGGTAAAGAGGTACGTCTACTATTGCAATTTGTACAAAGTGAGCTCTTTCCACCGCTCGTATTTATTTCCCGTGGAGAAATGGCCGTGTGCATTCCCTACCACGTTATTCTAACAGGAGATTAAACGTCAACATTGTGAACAAAACCTCCTCCTTCTCAGGTTTAGATCATACGGTTTATGTATTATCGTATTAAGTTGCTTTGGAGCCTCAGAATAGGAAGAATGGGTTTTAATTAATTTTTGAACACGACTTCTTTATGACGCAGGTAAAACCCAAAGTTAAAAATTAGGACCAAATAGTGACCACTGTAGTGTGTCCTCCAACACAATTACTCTGTCAAAACAACCAAACACCCATTGCGTTACAGTAGATATCATATCGTTAATCACATTATTTAAAACAAATGCATCGCGGAACAATAAACAGAAGGTTTTCTTTTATTTATTGCTAGAATAACTCTTTCTGCGGTTTTGTTGGCTCCATTCTGCAATAATAAATTTACTGAGCATAAATTAAGTGCGTCACGCGGCTTGCGCTGTAACCTCCCTCCAAAAGCCATTGGGACTTGTGTTAATTTGTTGGACACCATATTTCTTTAAAAAATCGTCTTTGATATTCTTGGTGCATAGATTATGGAGTAATTAGCTTATGCTATCAGTTTTGGCTGGACTTCAACTGTTTCTTAGTACTGTAACATTTAGAACATTTGTGGGATTGAGTAAATGATAGAACATTTCAGAGACCGTGTAGTACACTGTTACCCGACTACAACTGCAATGACAATTATTTCTACTGGTAGGTGGTAGGTTCCTAACTATTCCTAAGATATTATATTAAAATAGCTTAGCGCTGTCAAAGAAATAAACAACTACCTACTCGAAACAAGAAGTATAAAAATTACTCAGAACCAGAAAAACTGAGCCACTCATTATTACATTCCCAACATCTTACATTGTTTTTTAAGATTAAAACCAAATTGTTACCACAGCAAAATTCGGATAACGTAAGCCTTTAACGAACAACGCAAAATACAGGCTTTTAATATTTAATCTTACTTGCAACCTGTAGGTACACGTATTCGTTTACGTAAATTTAAATAATAAAAGAGATACTACAGAAAAACAGGTAAAATAAAATAATATTTCCTTTTCTTTGGCGTCAAGGGACACAGTAAACACCGTAGGTGCCAGAATATATTGTGTACATGTTATTTTTTGTTCGTGTATGTTACGTACGCAGTTTTGATGCTTATTTCTAAATAAAAACATACAGTGTCAGCTGTTTTTCTTTTCATGGTTGTCGTAAAAGTAGGGTGAGGGATTACTCTCATACATTTTATGAGAAACTCGCTGGGTACTGAGAGGGTATGGACAAATTTCCATGCTAATTTGGTGGTCGGGAAGAATAAGAAAAGATTTTATAAGGCTTTCGCGGCTAATGAAGAGGCATGGTAAGTTATTATTGCAGGGTTTTGTTTGCATGCCACTGGTCAAAATCCTCTTGCCATAAATTAAAACGAAGAAGTGGCTGTGGTGGTTACAATGCAAACTTTACCTGATTATTTATCTATACTTCTATACTAATATATAAAGCTGAAGAGTTTGTTTGTTTGTTTGAACGCGCTAATCTCAGGAACTACTGGTCCAAATTGAAAAAAAAAATTCTGTTGAATAGACAATTCATCGAGGAAGGCTTTAGGCTATAAACCATCACTCTGCGACTAATAGGAGCAAAGATACAATGGAAAGTGTGAAAAAAATAGGGCAGGTATAAATCATAACTTATATCTTCTGCCCACGGGGACGAAGTCGCGGGCAACAGATAGTAATAAATAAGACGATTAATGTGGTATACATTCAGGACATATTTGATATTGTTGCTATTAATGAATTTAAAAGTAATTGCTTCGGACTAGTGCTACCCAAAATCCGAACATTATTCCACTACAACCCGCATTCCACTTTTTCGGTACTGTTTTCATTTTAACAAAATTTGTTTCTATCTGTATTTCTTATCGCACTTTAATTAAAACCAAGTATCAACGTTGTATGTTTCGAGGAAAATAAAAGACGAAAACTCTTGAATTATAGTTGAATCGTGCGAAATAGTTCTGTCGGCTACGTCCAAAAGTACAGTGCCATGTAAATGAACGAACGTATTTTAATTTCGAAATGACTGAATTTTTAAACTAAATTGAATCTAATAAAAAAAATACTTTTAATATATTTTTTAGGGTTTTATGATTGGTGGTACTTATGTTTGTAAACATAAAGATGTTGATGACTTTTTTAGCGATTTTAGGTTCCCAGAGGGTAAAAATGTAAACTTACCATAAATTCTCAGCTGTCTGTCTGTCTACCATCAAGCTGTATGAACCGTGATAGCTAAACAGTTAAAATATTTAAAATGATAACAAATTGAAATTCTACACACAATGTAAGATAATTATCAATATTTTTAAATATCAGTAAAACAAAATATAATATCTATATACTGATGTTAGGTAACGAGTGGTACGGTAATAAAGTTGATGGATGATCATTTTTCGTAAATTTTCCTTTTTTTTTTGTAATGTTTATCCTAAATGTCTGATGTCTAACTCGTACTTAATCTGATTTTGTACTGAACTTATGTTCCCCGTTTTTCCAATCAATTACAAAACATGTTTAAATTTTTTCAAAGACCGGACATTTAAGAGTAAATTAAAAAGCCCAAAACTACCTTATCTCTTTAACTGGTCTTGCTAAATTACCCATAACATAAAACTCAACATCTTAAACTATTCCTAACCTCAATATTCACATCCCGAATAAATCCACAAATCATTTCGTTACACTGAAGGACACGTTCCCGAGGGATGTTTATTAAAAAACACGCGAACGGTAAAATATACGGGAATTTACGAAAACATTATACAAAGGAATTACACGGAGATTTACGTGTCTCCGTAGAATCAGTATGCGTACCGCACGTTCGTGCTTTTAGAGGGGAACAGACGATAAGTGCTAAGAAAACGACTGCTATGAAAATGTATATGAAAATCATGAGAATTTCTTGAAGACTTTAAAACTGTAGGGTAGTCTAGAGAGTTATAAATGTTTCGCCTTTTATCATTGGGCATAAACGTTAAAGTTCGCAATATTATGAGAATAACTATTTTTATTGTTTGTAATATTCCCAACGGTTATAGTGAATAGTTTAAATAATGGATGTCGAGATTAAAGTGCCTTCAGCACTTAAAGTTTATGGATAAACATTTATTTATTCCATATCTGAAAGTTATGTTGAAGATGATGTTTATACGTTTTTTTAATTAATGCTTTTAATAGAAATCAGACACAAAACGTCCCTTATAGAATAAATGATAAATTTTTGGCAGAATTAAATAAAAAAGCGAATTATTAATTTGAATATGTATTTTAATAACAGGATCTTCGTGCATCTCTTATAGAAGTGCAGTCGTTGACATTTGAACTGCAACTAACGTTTTCCAAATTCAACGTACTAAATAAAGAGGTGGGGATGAAGTTTGCCGCACGTGCGTCTAACTGCGCCATCTGGCGACAGTCGCGGCGTTATGCGCCGTCTAAACAATGATTGCCACAGATAAAAATATTTCAGACGCCATATTGTGATGACTCTACTTTTTGTTGCTGCGGAAATAAATTACAAGTGTTCACGTATAAATTAAATGAATGTGGACTTTACTGGACTACAATTTATTGCTGTATGCCTTTTTAATTTATTACTTTTAAGTTTAATGTATGCAGTGAAGGTTTAATGATGGGATTTTAAGTAAAATTACTAATTATTTTCGTAAGGTTTAACCAATCGTTCATTATTTTTGTCGTAAAATTATGTGGACGAAAGTTCGAACAGCCAAAGACCGTTCCGCATGCAGAGTTCTGGTGGAAAACGCGACCCTCAGCCATGAGGCATCGAGCAGGAAGGAATATGATATGACGATAATCAATGAAAGGAACTACGTCTTACTAATTTTTACGTCCTTATATTTATACTTCTTATTTGTTTATGTTTTGTATATGTAAAAGAAGAATCTTCTTTGACAAAAAGTGCCAAGTTTGGTTCCTTTACTTAGCAGAACAGAATCAATTCATGAGTTCAGTTGAAACGTCGATTACAGCGGGCGCGTCGAAGCGGAGCGAAATTTTAAATGCTTGCGGTTGGCACAACCAGTTTGTTCTATCTACTATTAGTCTCCTACGATTTTGGGCCCGAAATTTGGGAAAAGCGCTCGCGTCGACCAACGCTGCCCATTCATTTGGTCTTCCCATTAAAAGGGAGCTTTTAACTACAGCTAATTTATGCAGCGCACGGTTTGCCGGGACAGATTACAGAGTGGCGTGTCCATTCTGTGCTCAGTTTGGGCCTGAATCACGCCTGTCGAATGTGTTACGTCTCGTGGAAAATTTCTGGCTGTTTATTCGTTTGATTTGTAGCTGTGGACATCATTTGTACAAGTGAACATTATGTTGCGAAATGTATTTCTATTTTAGATGCAATTACAGTGCGATGCACGATTCTCGTAGTTCAATAATAATGTTGCTAGCTGTGCATTCTGTGGATTTATTGAGGTCATAACTTAAAATAAATCTCGAACTTTTACTGGATCGTAAGCGCCCGAGGGCTCGCACGTTACATGATTCATCAATTATTAGTTGCCTAGCACGGACTAAGTTAAGATCGACAAAACGTCAAAAGTATGACGTAATTGACTGATAGCATCTCGTGCAAAAAGGGAATTGAGAATCGGGAATTTTTGAAGCATTTATGATTGATGTACTTGACTAATTAGCATGGAGAGTCACAAATGATATAATAATTTTGATCGTTTCCTTAATTCTCACTTCTGGAATTTTGGCCTTCCTTTTCAAGGCCAAATTTAGTTTCCCCTAATTTAATGAAATCAAACCTTAATATAAATGACAAATAAGGGTCAATAACAAAATCTGACTCATTGATTCTGAGCCACGATAAGTATTATCTTAAAATGGCGGCTGAAAAAATAGCCTGGACGTTAGATAACTTTTTCAGTAACATTAAATTAATGTTTTGACAGCTTTCGATAGATAAGTCTGTAAAACGTAAAATTTAATCATCGGTTGGACTTATCTGCCATTTTTATGACGGACCTTAAAATAAAATATCAGCTGTAACTGTTAACTTTTATTGCTATTGGAAATCTAGTAGGCGAATGAATGGTTGAGGTTAGGCCAGTTTAAAAATTACACTTTATTTAAGCAAGTTTCTTCTTTATACCGCAAATTTGTTATTACTTACGATAAATGTTATGTGTGTTATAGTTTGTGTCCAATTGATGCATTAATGATTTATAGTAAGATAAATCAAATGAACGGCTTCACACTACTTACTTCTAAAAATATATTTTTTTAGTTTCGTTAGAAGGCAAGAATGAGTATTTTAGCCGATCAAAAATTGGTGGATAGTTTGAGTATAGATAGCCAAAGCATCCTTTTTAATGAAACTGGTTTAGATGAGCCGCCAACACAAGCGACTTGGCCTCTGTCCAGCAGTAAATTGCGGTTTAGTGAATTATAATATCGGATCCAAATAGTCAATTGTACCCTGATGAGTACCGCCAAACAGATTTTTTTTCTGTTTAAGTATATCGGTTGTAGGCGTTAATATTATTTGTGTTTTTTTTAGAAACTCCGTAGATTTTTCATTGACAATTTTTTCATTTTGATAAAGAGATTCTCTTGTATAAACTTACTTATGTTTTTCTAGATTTTAAGTCTCTAAATATCATACAATCGTGAACTTTATCAGAGGCTAAAGTTGAAATCATTTCAGTTGAATTTTGCCAAGAATTTTGTATTTAAATAAAAAAAAAATGAGTTTTAAATTATCTGATTATAAAGTAATACCTATATCAAAGAGGACAAATTTTGATAACCCTAATGTTTGAATTAACAAACCATAACTTCACGGCCTATCGACGTTCTCTTTATTTAATTAAGATATTATTAAGTTAATTAAGCTTTTATGAATTCGTCCCTCCGATGATTTAACTTGATAACACAAGAGACTCCTGCTTTCTACTAAAAAGGTTGACATTAATCAAACAAGTTTAACAAACAAGTTTATAAATTACCTGTAACGGCCAAGTTTCATGAGGAAAATACTCGAGAGTTCGAAATGAGGAATGGAAGTTCATTATTATTTTTGTTTACGATGCCCACCCAAATATAAGTTGCAACTTCAAAGTTCTGCGGCTTAAAATATGAAGCGGCTTTTAATCAAATTAAAGTTTAAATTATATTTTGAATTACGATTATGTTGATGTAGAAGTTAAACTTAGAACAAAAACACTTTTTGAAACTGTGTTGTGTCATAACAAAAACAGATCGGTGACGTAAGTTATTTCCATCTTCGTCGACATAGCGGAGAGAAACCATAAAGTAAATGCAAATAGAACGGCTTGAAGCAGAATTGGCATATAACGAGGTTTATTTTCAATTTATGCAGAATGAACAAATAAGAACTCGATTTGCGGCCACAACCGTTACTTACAATTTCATCCTTTGAAGAAAAAAAGTTTAAAGGGGAAACAACGCGGTGCTAGCACGATCACCGCTCTGCCTTTCCGTCAAAAGCGATCCAATCGTTCTCTTTATTGAAACAGCCGTCTGTCGTCTTTGTTGCGGGAATTCCCTTGAATCCAATTTATGCAAAGTATTTACGAGTGACAAGAATTTATTTGACGTGCCAATTTTGCACCCCGACGTTCCAGCTCACGAACCACATTTTAAAAGCGCTCGGCATGTTAGTGATTGAACGGTTTACATGATATTTTGCTACCAGAGTGGAAGCAAATGTACATAATATTTGATAGCGGAAAATAAAACCAACGTCAAACTTTATACTCCACCTCTAATGTGAAAGATTAAAATTGAAGAGTGAAGACATTGATAAATGTGTTATACCGTCGGTAACATCTCATTTAAGGCGGCGGCAATACGCTGGCGCAGCGACAACGCAACGACGCCGCACTGCTGATACAAACCCGTAAACAACAGATTTATTGCGTCTTGTTGCTACTAGATGACGAAGATAGATGGCTTTATCATACAACTACTAACCTTCAACTGAACTCCATTACATAATATCATATACTACTCAACTAAACTGACCGCTGTAATAACTCATCGCATCCAATATTTTTTGTACAAAATTTATATCCACTGCCTGAGTAACAAGCGTTAAAGTTATCCCGAAAAAATATTATCATCTAGAGCGCTCTGTTCATCGTACAGCGCTTAGAGGGTATTTGATTAACGATCCGTATTAATTTCGTCCAAAATCCCCGTAACGAGGCGAACGGATGTATAGTCGGTTGGCGCAGAAATATCGTCGTACCTATAATACTCGTTATTAATGCTAGTCATTCGCCGACTAAGATGGCTATCAAAAACCTCCCAAGTTCCGCATTATACGATATTATCATTAAGTAAATTGGTTCAGTACTGGTTGCGGCAGTTCAAATAGCTATGCGTCCGATTTCAAATTAAACACGATTTAATAACAATGCTGACAGTATTTGTTGTAGAAAATGGGTTTAAATTAATGTTTACTGTGCACGTTTATTTGCGGTGGAAACTGTCATCGGTGCGGTGGTAGGCTTGTTAGGTAACCGCTGGAGTTCGTGACCGGCCGACGGGCAAATGAATAACAGCGAGCGAAGTATGAATTGAATGTGCAAGATGTAATCCGGGATTCGATCGGCGAACGTTTTGGGAATAATTATTATGTTCGTATAATCCTGGCCGTGTCTCTGATGTCGGTGATCTCCCGCCTCTTTGTCCTCCCCTCCCCTGATTGATGGCGCCGGAGATTGCATGTCAGGATTACATCTGCGGAGGACGTACGGATTACTTAGTTGCTGGTAGCGAGTAAATAGAGCAAGCAATATTCTGAAAAAAACTTATAGTAACACGACGTCAGATAGACGGGTGCGAACGTGTCGGTAATCTCGTTTGCGTCTTTAGTGAAAATTTCATCTCCCGTAAGTTTATCACACAATAATGTGTATAAAACTGCAGTATAAGATATTACATACTTGAATTGCCCTTAATACTAAAACTCATTCGAGTTTCTTTTCGTAATAAGCTATAAGGTTTGTTTGATTATAAGCTGTGATAGCCTTGCGGTAGCATCACGGAGTGCCAAAGGTCTCGAGTTCAGTCCCAAGGTCGCAATATCACCTCTTTGCTTGATCTCTGTAGTCGTACCACATTGCCATGAGAGTAAGGGAACAGGGAGTGCATCTGTGTTGGCCCATACCCTTCCGCGCTATAATATGTCCCGCGCAACTGGTTGGTGTTTTGGGACACTAACTTCATGAGAATGGATCATATAATTAACATAACCCTTAAGTGCGACTTTCATTCGCTACCCAACAGTCCACGTCAAGTCATGATTAATGACCCCGGTTTGGTTCGAAACTAGACAAGCAATCCCAAATCGTTAAATCATTTAAAAATGGATTAAATTGTGAAACCATTGTACATAAACTTTAAAGGAATAAGTAAAAAGAGAAATCTAAAGAATAACAAAGCGTAACTAAACAAATTTTCACTGCCACTTGTTTCCGCCACGTCAAAGAAATAAAACTTAAATATTCTTAAAATATTATTTCTTCATGCACAAAGGACCCAAAGGGTGGTTCAAACGCTACCACGGGGACGCGGAAAATATTTTTCAGCTTGAATACACTTGTATACGAAAATCTTATTTGCAACTCACAAACTCATCGATGAAAGCGACTGTACCTGGTTAGAGACAGGAATTTTTCAATTACTTACTTGATTTAGCATCGAGAAGGTTCTCTTTATGATAAATAGGACGGTCTTTGTCTCATCGTATGAGAAATTTATTCATATGTCCAATATTATTTCCGTCTGAATAGAAATATTTTCAATAAGCAACGGTCCCACATTTTGCATTGTGTCGCCGCGATTTTCTTTTGAATATCAGTTCGGGTAAGTGGTATTTCCTATGTACTCTGGTATTGTGCTCGGCTTTTGGTGTTGGAAACAATTTCATTATTTTGTGTGGAGATCGGCGGGATCGTGTGAACTATCTGCGCGTCAATAGATCTACTTAAGCTTTCAGTGAAATGTGGCAGAAAGCGTTTGGTTTAGAATTGCGTAATTTGTTTCAGATAAATTGTATTTTTAGAATGTATTTAGATTTTTGAAGTGAACTAGTTTATTGTCCTCGTATCCTTGGTAAATTATGTAATTAAATCAAAGTGTTAAGTATAGCAATTTAAACCGAAAATTGTACAAATGTTGTATACTTATACATTATAAATCATTTTGCAAAAATTGTGCAAATTGATAACCTATTTGCTTTTGCGAAATACTTAAACAGACGCCTCCTAAGAATGTTACGGAAAAAAAATAACATAATTTAAAAATCATTACATCTTCTCAACGAAGCGACGTATTTATAAAACAAAATTCAAATTATGAATCAAGGGTGGTGTTCGCGCCATCTATTGACGCTAGTGTGGACTAAACATTTTGTGCGTAGTGTCAGTGGTAATGTGTCGCCATCTAGCGACAAAGTGTATCAGACTATCGATTGGCGCCTTTTATTCGTGTTTGGCGCGCGACGCCCCCGCCATCCTTCTTCTTCTTCAACCCTTCTTGCAAGCAACACCGATTGTCATGTTGTATCGATAATTTCAGTTTTAATATATATAAGTTTTATAAAAGCACAGTTAAACGTTTTATTTGGGAATCTGGACGAGAACCACCGATCCTGCACATAATTTGGTCCTTCGAGCCGGATCGCAGCATACGAAGAATACGAGAGACGCCGAGTTCGACCAGCCAGTCGCCATACTTTTTACCGCCAAAAAGTTTACGAGAGAAATAGGCAACGGTTTGGTCTGTGTTCCCGTAATCCAATTCCTAATTTCGTGAGTGTTAAAGCTGTGCTTTCGTATACGTGAGTGTTTTTTCCTATTCGAATTCAAAATCGTTGCGCGGCGCGCGCGGCGCTTCGCTGGACGCTTGCACGTGAGTACCTACTTTCAAATTTTTCATATCGTATTATTCGTAAACCGTCAATATGCCTGATAAAACTTCCGACGAGAAAGTTTCTGATCTTAAGAAACAAAGAGGAATCATAAAAGGCCGAATTACACAATTTAAAAAATTCGTAGATTCCTTCCGAGGCGCCATTTTGACGCCTTTACAAATAGAAGAATTTAAAATCAGAATACAAGCAATAAATGAGTTGTTTTCAAAATTTAACGTAATCGAGAGCGAACTCGAATCACTTTTGTCGGATGCGGAATTGCAAACTAATTTAGAGTATGTAGAATCATTAGAGTCAGTTTATTTTACGGCAATGGCTAGTGCCAATTATTTTATCATTCATGGCGCGGAGACTAGTAGCAGGACTTCGGATGATAATTCGTTTCGGAAACCTATTAACGTTAAATTACCGCAGATAAAATTGCCTATTTTCGATGGAGCGTATGACAATTGGCTCGAGTTTAAACATTCTTACATTACTATGATTCATAAACGTTCGGACTTAGACGAGATACAGAAGTTCCATTATCTTAGGTCAGCGCTCACCGGTGGTGCCTTGCAGGTGATCAGTGCCTTAGAGTTTAGTCCGGCTAACTACATTCATGCATGGGAGTTATTGGAAAATCGGTTTCACAACGATAGATTATTGGTTAATAACCACGTGAAAGCGTTATTTAATAGTGCGACCTTGAAATCGGAATCCTCTATGCTGATTAGAAAATTGATTGATACTGTCCTACGTAATTTACGAGCTCTCAATTCCCTAGATGAACCCACGGAGAAATGGGATACACTTATTATCTACCTTATCGTAACTAAGCTCGATGCGTCCTCGGAACGCGAGTGGGAGAACCACAAAGGCGCGATGTCTTTAGGCGTCAAGGACAAGGTCAAGTTAGAGGATTTACTCTCATTCCTTAGGAACCGTGCTGACATGCTCGACATGATTAACGCGAATCATAGCAAGCCGAAAGAAGTAACACATGATAAGAGTGAAAACAAACATCACAACGATAACAAACGTAGTTCAAATCGTATTCATAGTTATGCGTCTACGAAGGGTAAATTTAATCGTTACAATAATTTTAAAAAAGATTTGCCTAATTGTGTATTCTGTAATCAAGGTCACGCCCTCTATACGTGTATAGGTTTTTTAAATATGTCGGTAAGTGATAGGTCGAAGTTTGTCAACGAGAAGAAATTGTGTCGAAATTGCTTACGAGCGGGACATTTAATTGACGATTGCGTATTTGGTCCGTGCAGGCAGTGCCAGGGAAAACATAATAGTTTATTACATTTCGAAAATAGCGTCAATTATGCGTGTGTGCGTAACGAGTCGCGCGGAGAGGCGAGCACTACGCACACACAGAACGCAACTGTGTTACATTCTTTACCCGATTCGAATGAAATTCTCGTATGTGACAAAGCTACGAATAATTTTAAGTTGATCCACACGGTGTTACTTTCCACGGCGTTGGTGGAAGTAGCTGATAATAATAACGTGTTTCATACAGTTCGCGCGCTTTTAGATAGCGGAAGCCAGAACTGTTTCATTACGGAGAAATTGTCTAAACGAATTAATGCGACTTATTTAAAGTCTTCGGTACATATCTCTGGTGTGGGACAGTATGTCACACAGTCGTGCCATTCATGCGATATTTCTATGCGATCAAAAGTAAACGATTATTATTACAAGATTCGTTGTATTATCTTGCCATGCATAACATCCAGTTTGCCTACAATAAACATCGAATCAGGTTATATTCGTATTCCCGATAATGTACAACTTGCAGATCCTACATTTAATATTAGTTCGGATATTGATTTGCTGATAGGTGCAGATATATTTTGGGACCTTTTAAATAGTGATAAAATGCGTTTACCGAGTGGCCCATACCTACAAAATTCTAAATTAGGTTGGTTGCTGTCAGGTCCTATATTCGCAAGGGACGCTCAGACAACTCATGTTCAGTGTCACTTTACCCAAGATATTGACAAGCAACTTAGATTATTTTGGGAACTCGAGAGTATACCTACATCGCCTCGTTCAGTTCTTACTGAGGACGAACGGAGATGCGAGGAATTGTTTACCAATACGTATTTACGCGAAGATAATGGTAGGTTCTCGGTTCGGATACCGCTGCGTGATTCTCCAGACACACTGGGTGATTCTTACACGCTCGCGAAGAAACGGTTTCTTAACTTAGAACGTAAACTTGAACGTTCACCTGAATTTAAACTTATGTATAGTGACTTTATGCGAGAGTATCATGATTTAGGTCACATGACAAAAATTAGTGCTTGTGGTCATCCTAATTATTATCTACCACACCACGGGGTCGTTAAAGAGAGTAGTACGACCACCAAGTTACGCGTTGTATTTGACGCTAGTGCTGTGACTAGCTCAAACAAATCATTAAACGATATTCAGTACACGGGGCCCGCGTTACAAAACGATATATTTTCTATTTTGTTGCGCTTTAGGCAATATAAGTATGTCGCGTGTGCCGATGTAGAGAAATGTTTTAGAAATGTACTTATCCAGTGTGATCAAAGATCGTTACAACTAATATTGTGGCGCGAAAGTCCTACGGAACCATTAGATACGTATCAGCTTAATACAGTGACGTACGGAACTGCGTCCGCTCCGTATTTAAGTATGCGTTGTATTAGACAGTTAGCGTTAGAATGCGAGGATAAAGTTATTGCAAGAGTTATCTCCGAAGATACTTTTGTAGACGATCTTATCACTGGTGATGATGATCATCATCAATTAATTAGAATTTGTCAGAAGACTTCAGAAGTCTTGCAATCTGGTTGTTTTCCTCTGCGCAAGTGGACATTTAATTCAGACACTTATCAGTGCGAATCCGTTGAACATTTTATAGGTGAACATTCTCAAACGAAAACACTTGGATTAGGTTGGCACAACACTAGTGATGAACTTTATTTCGTAACGAATATCGATAGTAATTATTCAAAATTAACTAAACGCGTAATGTTATCCATTTTATCACAGATTTATGATCCGTTAGGTCTTCTTTCTCCTGTAGTTATTATTCCAAAATTATTATTACAAAAACTATGGTTAAGTAAGATCGATTGGGACACTCCTGTTACTTTAGATATTGTTAAGATTTGGCAGAATTTTGTTGAAACATTAAGATATTTGAAAGATATTCGTATTGTTCGTCACGTTCGTGGAGCGTATACTCAGTATACAGAGCTTCATATTTTTTCCGATGCATCGCAAGACGCGTACGGTGCGTGCGCGTATATACGTACCTATAGTGATAATTCCGACGTAACAGAGCGTTTGCTGTGTGCCAAGAGTAAGGTTGCACCTGTAAAGTCGATTAGTATTCCGCGTTTGGAACTTTGTGGCGCTCTAATTGGAGCTAAATTGTATAAGAAAATAGTTGATTCTTTGAGATTAGAATTTAGTAAAGTATACTTTTGGACTGATAGTACGATAGTCATGGGTTGGCTTAAAATGTCACCACATTTACTTAAAACTTTTGTTCAGAATCGAGTGAGCGAGGTCAATGAACTCACGGGCGATTCCGTGTGGTTACATGTAGGTAGTAAGGACAACCCAGCTGATTTGCTGTCGCGGGGTTATAACTTAGATTTATTAAAGGATTGCGATTTGTGGTGGAACGGTCCTTCATATTTACGGAACTTAGATAATTATAATAACAGATGCGATATTACGGACGTCCAGAATTTACCGGAATTAAAATGTAAACAAACGTGTTTATTGAACACAGAATACGGAGACTTAATTGATTTTGAGAAATACAGTTCACTTTCTAAACTTAAACGAACAGTTGCATATATACTTAGATTTATAGATAACGTACGCATGAAGATGGATAAGGACAGCCGTCGAACCGGTTCCTTATCAGTGAGCGAATGCAATGCCGCTCAAAAAATGCTAATAAGATTAGTTCAGAGTAAATCATTTCCAGATGTTTATAATAATTTAGTTAATGATATTCCTTTAAAGCGAAGTTGTAAACAGTATAGTCAGGTTTCAAGTTTGAATGTTTTTATTGATACGGATAAAATAATTAGAGTCGGTGGAAGATTGAGTAATTCGTCTAATTTTAACTACGATAAAAAACATCCTGTTTTATTGTGCAGCAAACATCCTTTCACTGTTCTTTTATTTCGATATGAACATTTACGGTTACTACATGCGGGTCCTCAACTGCTTTTAGCTTCTTTGCGTGAATGTTGGTGGCCATTAAACGGGAGAAACTTAGCCAGAAAGACTGTGCATGGGTGCGTCAAATGTACGCGGGTGAAAGGTAAGACGCTGACACCTATCATGGGTAACTTACCGGCTGATCGCTTAGAGCCTGGTTTTCCATTTATTCGAACAGGCGTAGATTATGCGGGGCCAGTTTATATTTTAAATCGTAAAGGCAGAGGAGCTCAGTTAACCAAAGCCTACATTTGTGTATTTGTTTGTTTCACGACGCGAGCTATGCATTTGGAACTTGTTACTAGTCTTACTTCGAGTGGTTATATTTTAACTTTAAAACGCTTCATTAGTAGACGAGGTAAACCAAACGTTATCTTTTCCGATAACGGTAAAAATTTTGTGGGGGCTGAAAAGGAGTTTCCTTTGTTTCTTAAGAGAGAAGCGGAGAATATTACAAATTACGCGACGGATAATAACATTGAGTTCCGATTTATTCCTCCGTATTCTCCACACTTTGGCGGTTTGTGGGAGAGTGGGGTACGCTCGTGCAAGTATCATCTGCGACGCATAGTAGGTAACGCGAGACTAACTTTCGAGGAGTTTAGCACAGCTTTGGCACAAATCGAGGCCGTCCTCAACTCCCGTCCGATTTCACCTCTATCCTCTGATCCTTCTGACCTCACTCCTCTTACCCCTGCCCACTTCCTCATCGGCCGACCGTTGACCGCACCAGCATCATCGGACGACTTCACCGAGCGGCCAAGTTTGAGGCTGTCCCGCTACGAGAGAATAGAACAGCTTCGCCAGCAGTTTTGGAGACGCTGGTCTACAGAGTACATCTCTGAACTACAAAAACGTACTAAATGGAAGACCCAACAAGACAGCATCGATATAGGCAGCCTAGTACTTGTCAAGGATGACAAGCTGCCACCCCTGAATTGGCATCTGGGGCGAGTGGTACGGGTTCATCCTGGAAGAGACGGAGTAACTCGAGTCGCCGACGTCCGTATTGCTTCGGGCATCATTCGTCGGGCTGTGGCAAAGATATGTCCGCTGCCGCTGCGACCGACGAGCGAAGATTTGTAACATCACTTGCGATACCATGTTGGAAGCCGCAGCTTCCAAGGCCGGGGCCATGTTCGCGCCATCTATTGACGCTAGTGTGGACTAAACATTTTGTGCGTAGTGTCAGTGGTAATGTGTCGCCATCTAGCGACAAAGTGTATCAGACTATCGATTGGCGCCTTTTATTCGTGTTTGGCGCGCGACGCCCCCGCCATCCTTCTTCTTCTTCAACCCTTCTTGCAAGCAACACCGATTGTCATGTTGTATCGATAATTTCAGTTTTAATATATATAAGTTTTATAAAAGCACAGTTAAACGTTTTATTTGGGAATCTGGACGAGAACCACCGATCCTGCACAGGTGGCATAAATGTCTGTGTTTAAAAAAAAAGTAATTTATATGGGCAAATAATTTCGGTCCTTATTTTTACCGCATAATCTTCAGTAAAATTATACGAAAGAAATCTTATTTACCCTTGCGACCTTCCTAAGTATTCATACCGTGCCTATTAATTCAAAAGCGGTAGTAAAGTACTCATAACATTGACTAAGACATCTTTATTTGGAAGGTTTTTAATGGGATTTTATGTTTTGCTTTTATTTTTCTTGGTTTAATTAGAATGATGGCTAAATTGTATAAATAGCAGGATTGAAGTATTTTCGCCTACTCGTTTACTATAAACAGGATTGTTACCGGAGTAAAACACGGCTTCACGAAATGTATAAGGCTGGTTTCACATATGTTCGGGAGAACCATAAGGATAGCAATACGCGATACATCCCAGAATGGGTCGCGTACGGACCAATCCGTGTACTTTCACCTCACGTTCCGATAGCCTGTATCCCGGACAGCTGTGAGACACAGCAAAACAGCCTAAAATTTCGATAACCGCAGTTGTCCTGAAAGCAAACTACCACCCGCCTCTTTAAGATATTCTTGCAGTTATGAGTGACTGCGTTTAAGTACCATAATATAATAACCGTGTATTGTTACAATTGAAATAATATTATTTTTAAACACGAAAGCTTAAAAGATCCTAAAAGTGACACCTACAGACACCTTTTTATTCTAAAGCCATAATATATTTATTTTCGACATTCGTCTTTTGTTTTATTTTCCTGTTCCTTGGAAAACAAAACACAAACGTTGTATTAGATTTTTACATCTATCATTTCGTGTTACTGCGCCTTACAATAAACTTAATAGGCACTTACTTTTTATCATGAACAAGCAAGCCCCCTTACTATCAAATAATTGGCTTGAGAGTTCTAAAGATATGAAGTGACGTAAACGCAAGATATTGTTTTGTAATCGTGGAGACAATGGTTAGAGCAGCTATAAATGGCGGAGATATTGAAGCTAATATCTGTTACACTGTGATTTAATGAAAGCTGAAAAAAAATATAGTAAGCAAAATCTTCACAAGATATTGGTCTATTATTACAATATATCGAAGCCCATTCTATTTAAAAAAAATTGCTTATGACTTAAAATTCCGTGCAAAAAATATCTTCTGAAACATGGTGCTGGTTTATGATTCTAATCAATACTTTGTCAAAAAAAATACTTAAAAATAATTGCATTGCGTTGCCTTCTTAGGTTCATTGTAGTGTAAGGGTAAATCCTGTAATGATAGTTTAAGGTGTTTTGAAAAAGCAAAAATATACTATCAAGATTGTTATAATATCAGAGATTTCTGCATCAATTCACGAATAATACTTGGTAACACTTGTAAGTAGGTATAGTATTTTATTTACCATTACTACAATACTTTTAAAGTGATATTTTGTCCTTGCCTTTGCAAAAAAAACACTGGCATCGTAAACCTTCCTCTGTCGTTTTGGTACGAGATGCATTCTGTCATGAGAATTGCTCTGACGGTATTCTGCATGAATTTAATTCATGTACGGAGTAACCATGTTAGAAGTTACTCAGATGTTTTGTAAAGCTGCCCTGTATAACATCAGACTGCACAAATAGAAACGGTAATCTATACTAATATATAAAGCTGAAGAGTTTGTTTGTTTGAACGCGCTAATCTCGCGAAAAAATCTTTTTGTGTTCAATAGATCATTCATCGAGGAAGGTTATAGGCTATAAACCATCACGCTGCGACTAATAGGGGCGAAGATACAATAGAAAATGTGAAAAAAACAGGGCAGGTATAAATCATAACTTATATCTTCTACGAAGGGACGAAGTCGCGGGCAACAGTCAATTAATAATGATAATCGAAGTCTTTTTACTTGGAATTATAGTATGTAAGTAAACGACATTATTTAATTCGACAAACAATTTGTAAATAAAGTTTGATAGAAGTAAAATGAACGCACTTAATTATACGATAAAAAAAACGAACCTAAAGAATAATCCTTTACCGTAATACGTCATAAAAAATATTAATCAATTTGTTTGTGTGTTTCAATAACAAACTACTAGTATAATAGAAAAAAAAAAACCATAAAAAAATAATCCTATTATTAGTGTTTGTAATACAAAAAGTCATTCAACGGCGTATATTTTAAGCCACTAGTGGAAACAGATACTGTCTTTAATCTTCTTACAATAAATAATCCTTTAGTCGAATGTAACATTTCCTAGACGAAGGTCTCATTCTTAGCAGAGGATTATGAAGCAACGTCCGCCTCGGTACCGGACGACCCATACATAGTACTGTTTGTATTTAAGCCGTACAATGCATTATAGATTCTGATATCTGTGCTTAGCAGACATATCGTGTTACTCAATAGTATTAGGAACTATAAATGTTTGGGTTCATAGGATGTTCGAGAGGTGGATGTGTTTAAACATCATTAAAGAAAAAGAAACAAGCGTGATTGGAAGGTAACGCATTTTGGGGAGACCTATATCCAGCAGCTGCACGAAATTAATTTATGAGTTGATTCATAAATTAATTGAATCGCGTTATAAGGGTACAAGTCACTAGTCGGCATTAGGTGTATTGATAAGTGACGTCACACGAGAATTCGTCCTTCTGTAACATTTTCGTTTGTGTTATCGCGAAAAACACGTATTCGATGTTTTAGTGATCTGTCTTACGGACTAGTTATTTTTGATCAAAAACCCAAACATGATAGTTTTAAAGATATATGTTAAAGAACTAAAAATAGCATCTCCAACTGCAACAATAATGCAACTTACCTTCTTGTATCAAAATAATGTATGTTACTTTATAAAAACCATCAAAATCGAATGATTGGTTTAGAATATAGACGATAAACATACAAATATTCATCTAGATAAAAAGACTGTCTCTCGAATCGCTCGTTTACAAATTTCCTTCTATCTCTGTATTGAATGCTTGATGTATGTTAGATTTATTTCCCTAATATATTTCCTCTACGGGTTTCCGTGAGTTTCGAAGTAGAAGGTTGAACGTGAAGTCTGTCCGGGTTGCCTAATGTGCGGAAACCTACGGCCGTACGATCCTTCCGAGTCAAATGTATCGACAGTACTTCAACACGCGTAGTCTGAACGTACTGACTTTTGTTGAAGTTTTATACCAGTGTGTGTTTATTGACGATACATGAACGACACACATACATAACTCTGTATTGAGCTGATCAGTTTATTTACTCTGTAATTGTTATAACAACAAAAATAAACAGTTTATGTCCACATATCTCAGCTTCATATTTTCAAGCACCATAGTTTCGAAGAGTCGTAAATTAATAAACGAATCTATAAAAACTGAACTACCAACAAAATATGTATCAGAAACTAGACTAACTATTTTATTGGCGGCGCTCAGGAAGCAATAACTTCCGCGCAATAAATTAAACTCCATTAATTATCACAATAATCTCATAAAAGAATTGGAGTAGCAAAAACTCTGTGCAAAGCGGCTAATAAATGCGTCTCTCTATTTAATAAATATACCATTATCCGAGCCCACCCACTAGAGTAAATAGAGGAATGGGCGATCATTCGCTTGAGAGAGAGGCCGCATCTGGCGCTTGCCAGATTATGTTGGTAAAATTCAATAATCTTTAGAGAGCCAACTGAGAAGGACGGCCATTGCAACTTTTTTCGGTGTACGAAGGAGTTCTGTCTACTTTGGTAATCAAATTTGCGTATGTACAGTCCCCCTACAATTGAGTTCGGCAGAGTTCAGCCGGACGTTTTTTGCATCCTAAATAAATAAATAGAAAAACAATTCGGACATGTTTTCTCCTTTGGTTCGTATGTATGATATTCAATCCCTTATGGCTCCTTATTGGCCATAGTGGTGCCATGGGTCTTACTGGATCTCGACGTCGTAAGTATTTTATACGGAAACCCCGATCATTGTACCCGTTGCGGGAATTCGTGTATTATCCTAAAAGTATAAGATGTACCTTAGAGAGTGCGATCTTCAAAAGAGCTCTTTATCTTGATGCTGTGCTCATTCTTTGAGATTCTTTTATTTGTACATTATTTACGACTAAGTACAACTTACCTTAGAGTTTCGAAGTGATAAAATTTTTATTACTCTAACAATACGAGCCAGATCGCGCCTTTTATCGCATTATACCAAACGCTACAGCATCTGTATAATCTATCGTAATCGATTGCTAGTTCAGAGTACCTACATGAGTGCCGTTATACCCGTTTTGCCCTCTTCGAGAACAAAAACAACAGAGGTTCTTATCTTTTCGGTAAATTACAATATTTAGTGAAGGGGAAATTATTGCGGAACATATTTTCGGGTATGCACTAAGAACCCTCATTAAGGATCCGGGAGAAGGAACTCAGGAGGCGACTTGGATTAGTTGAGCTTTTTTTAATTACTAAGGGACGGACGTTTGTCCTCGAAACGAATATTTTTGCTCTGAATGTTTTTTTCTTTTCGCTTCAATGGTTTTCAAATTAGATCTGACTAGTTTAAAAGTCAGATCGATTGTATAAAGTTTTCGGGTTTGTTCCTACCGACCTAGGTATAGTCAAACAAACAAGTGGTTAGCATTTGGAGGACTCTACAGTCCCACTCTCACTACCTAATGTTTTGGGTTAAAACATTTTGGAAGTGAGAGGTGGTGATCTTTGGTGACGTCTGATTGTTTTCGACTGGAATCGGTCAAACACTTGAATTAGTACCACTTACTTTAATTAGTGAAACTTTGTGAATATGGTACTATCAACATAGAATATTCTGGAACTCAATTTTATGTAGGAACTTCTTTATTCGTATATTTTAAATTAACTTCAAGTCTGAAAGATATATCATGTCGTATATTTCTTAGAATCTCCGTCATAAAAGCTGCGTAAGGTAGACTGCAATGCGACATAACTTGAACTTTCTTTGATCAGTGACTTTTTTTTAATAAATAGCTTCGATCACGTTTCGCGGAATCTTTTCCCGATAGTCATCTTTGTAAAATATTTCATCATAAGCGTAAACTAGGCTTATGATCAATATCATTTTTTTCTCTCCGTTAATGGATGACTAATTCCATCAGAATCTTAATGGGACAGGAATGAGAGCGGTGTTGCTTGTATTATGTATTCATCAAGCATCTATATTCTATCTCGCAGCTAAGGGGAACTTCATCAAGGTAATAATAGTCCACTCAATGGTGATACGATCAAACACCAGCATTCCCATGATTAATATCATGAAATATCTTTTGGGGCATATTACATTAGATAAAGTGGGTCAAATTGCTATTTTGTTGCTTTATAGACGTAATAACGAGGTTATCACAATATTGATAGCTTGGGTGTCTTGAGTATCAATTACTTTTTATGACTCGCGTATTTATTTTTGCTCAAAAATGTGGTAAACTGCGCCATGTCATGTAACAGCTACTTATTTTTTATGCTTATTCCCTTCGTGCTTAAGTCTGAAGACGTTTGAATATTTCATGTTTCATTCGCATTTCTTTAAATTTAGTTTGGAAGATAACGTGACTTTAAACATTGCACCTTTTATGTTTGTTTTGCCTTCCAAAATATATGAATAATCTTTGTATAGAACGTGCTCTTTTATTTTTCAAATTTTATGAGGTCTTTTTTTGTAAAAATGATAAAAGACACGAATGACAAAAAACTAAGGAATACACCATCTACCTAGATATATATCTATCTCTCCATTTGTTCAGGCCAGAACCGATCAATCGATTTTGATGAAACTAAGTACGTTATGAGTACGTGTTGCAAATACAGGTTATATTGATGTGTTTCCATCAGACTGCTATAACTATCCCTCGTTGTTTGTTACAATTAATTAATGAAAAAACTGTTGGCGATGTGCCATACCACCACGAAAATGTGGGAATATTTAGTAACTTTTCGTATGATTAATTATATTATGTAAGTGTTTGGTTTATAGCGGACAATTAATAACACTGGTGCGTGTTATATTTGGGCTCTTAAAATATACGTCAATTACGAACTGTACTAAATTTTTATGCTTAATGTCGGCACAGTGCATTTTTTAACTTAGACGTATGTTTTGACGCGTTTATTTTTAGTCAATCTCCAAGTACCAAATATTTATTAATCATGATTATACGGGCCACTCATGTTATTTTTGCTAAATAAAGATAATACTCTTAATCCCTATTATGTACTCTAACAAAACTATACAAAAAGGATAATCTTTTAGTACTTGAATTGAGTACGCAAATATCACAAAGATATGACACTGGTATTTTTTATTTGCTCTCTCATCAAAAAATGTTTTGCCCGAACGACAGACCCCTATAATCGGATTAAAGGTTTCGCGCGATCCCGAAATTTATAATATCATGATAGGTGGCTGTAATTTCGAAGAATTATCGTATTTTGCAAAAATAAATCTTCTTTAAATCGCAGAAGCTTAAGTACTTTATTAAATATGATTTGGAGATGTATAATTGTGTTTCTTGATCCTCGTAATGACAAAAAATGAGAATCGTATCAACGGAATTCTTTAAATTGTTTTATTTTTATTGAAATAATGAATTATGGAGACATTGAATATTATCTTCAATGAGTTAAAAACTTTTGCTATCATGCGCTTTTGAAGTCTGGACTTAATTTTTAAGCCTTCTGACTAACGATCTTTACTAAGAACTAGCTGACCCAGCAAACGTTGTTTTGCCATATAGCTTCTTTCTAGTGACGATAAAATATTACGTATAGAAATAAATAAAAAATTTGTGACCAATCCTCATCATTTATATGTCTATGAAAGTAGATAGTAGAAGTTCTTAGATATACTAAATATGCATTAATTTTTTTTATGGAATTCGGTCAAGCAGTTTCGGAGATGTATGTTAACTAACATAGTGGAACGTTTTTTTAACATTGGTTTTAGATTTCATAGTTACATAGCTGTAATATTAACATTGTACTTGACTGTCTCAAAATTATTCGTATTTTATCTTAAATGATTCAAATACTCCTTCAGTTTCTATATGAAATATTATTTCGCGCAATGAAAAGTTAGATAGTGTTTGTAAAACTCTAAACAATGTTTATAATGACTACTAAAAACTGTTAATGAGCTATAAAAACCTAATGACACTGCACGGGGAGTTGAAACTTGTTTCGTTAACCCACTTGTTCTGGTAATGTTACCTGTTTTCATACATGTATGCATGTTTCTAATTATTGTATCATTCATTTGAGAATAGAGTATTTGAGTAGACCGTGTGACGTAATATTAATAAGGTATGTTAACTATACGTGTCAACGTAGTGTGTCATCTTCAATTTTTGTTTATGCGTCAAAATAAATTTAAACAATCTTTTTTTTATACTATATTACCAATATGGCGAACAGGCTCGTAGCTGATTTTGCAAATGATTAAAATTTAAGCTAAACGATGGTAGATTGTAAGAAAAATTTAGTTTGTAAACTATAAATTCAACAACATGTAAAGTATGCGAGTATTCTGATAAATCAATAAAACCGTAATGTTTTAAATTTGTTAAATGATCATAAAAATAAATTGAAACTATTACCGACTTGTAATTTTTCACCGTTGTAATATCACTGATCACTGAATGTGTCATTCAAATAGTTCGATTGCCATTTAATTTCTATCCATTGAATTGCAAATAGACTACATAAAGTACTGAGTACCAAAATAAAAATGAACGTTAGCTTCATAACCAGAAAAACTATTTTGAAATGCAGTTGTTACAGGATCATGCAGTGACATCGACGAATTAGGTAGTTAGTTGGTGCTGACGTAAGCCGGTATTACGAGTATAGCAAGTTGTGTTGGCGACATACTATATGTACACTCGTTTTTTATATACCTATTTTGTTTAATTTTCTTTGTATTTTCCATTTTATTAGTAAGAATAAGTTACACAGTTTTGTGAAAATGTTATAATAATGGATATCATATATTTGTATACGTTTTTCGACGTATAATATAATGATCTCCTGTTGACTTTTAGAGGACAGATTTTATTGACATTTTGAACGGGAGGTTATTACCTAAATAAAGGGAACGTTCTAAGTTTATAGAAAGATTACATCTGAGACTAGGTCATTACTGAGTCTCTTATATTTCCAAAAGTAAAAGGTAAATAACATTATTTACCTTTCAGTGGCTTTCCTTTCTGGATTTTCTTTTCACACTGCATGCGATAAACCAATTCTTGGAAATTTCCGCACATAAAACCGATTTAAGTTCGAAAGCGAATAAGCAAATAATAAAGCTCTACTTTGTCACAATACATCACGACACTTGTACAACACAACCCACCAAAGTTTATTGATCTCTTCTAGGTACCGATAAAGCACTCCCGTATTGAAATCGTAATTTTTGGTACTCACGTATCATCCCTTTATTTACCCTCCTGTCAATTTCATACTTACAGAAGTCTGTTATTAGAGAAATTGCCATTTACCATGCGTGCTCCTCCCACGCTGGCAGGGAGCTTCGAAAATTGACGGCGCTCGTATCAAAGCGACCATTGTATAGAGTATTGGAACCTTGATTGACAGTTTAATTAATGCCTCTGTTATGTTCACCTTTGCCTACAGCGATGTTTCTGTTAGACGACTTTAATGGATTCCGCTGAATTTGGAACGTAATCACCTTTAAATAAGATGTACGTATTGTGTGTTAACGATGCTTAAGAAAACTTGTGTACGTTGAATGGAATGAACCGCGGAGCCGCAGAGGTGTAATCTATACTAATATATAAAGCTGAAGAGTTTGTTTGTTTGAACGCGCTAATCTCAGAAACAAGTGGTCCAAATTGAAAAAATATTTTTGTGTTGAATAGACTCTTCATCGAGGAAGGCTTTAGGCTATTAAACATCACGCTGTGACTAATAGGAGCGAAGATACAATGGGAAATGTAAAAAAACAGGGCAGGTATAAATCATAACTTATATCTTCTACCCACGGGGACGAAGTCGCGGGCAACAGCTAGTTGTAATATAAATAGAATAAGTTATTTCATTGGCTTTTCTAACCGGTTGTTTAGTTCACGTGAAAGAGTTGTTGTTAAATTGATAGCATCTTTAATATTAGTTAGCCGGTAATTGTTTCGCTTGCATGACGTGTTATGTCTGGTAATTACGTGTTGCACTAGCAATAGAGGTTTTTTGAACCCATGTGTATTATGAACAGTTTTATTAACAAAATGCATGTTGAAATGGCGTTCGTTATAATTCCCTATAGTTTTAAAGTTAATGAAGATTTTTATTTAGGTCACAAAGTAAGTTAGCTATTTTTGTTTATAAAATTCCTAACAGGTGACTTAAGAAGAAACAGACAGCACAAAATTCAACAAAATAAAAACGATAACTTAAAAATAAAATTTGTATCGTTCTCGCAAAATCTTCTCCAATAATTAATATTTCTGAAAACGGTGATACAGGGGCATCCATCACTATAGACAGCAACTACTGGCGCCACGTCGGCACATCGAGTGAACATGAGAAGCTATTAATTATCATCACACCCCTAGGGATAAAATTGCGAAACCTTCAAGATTTGTTGAGTTCACATACTAGCGTTGTATTGGTTAGGCCGCGCCGCGACAACGGTTAGATAGACAATGGTTACTCAATTTTTCTAAATCCCCTCTTTTACTAATACTGATTAATTTCATAGCGGATACAAGACAGTTAATCGTCTCCCCTGGGTCAAACCGAACTTAGCTGTTCAGTGGTATTTATTGGTTATATTGTAGACCTTGGCTTACAGGAGTGTCATCAGGTGGGCTAGCCCCGTTTAAAAAAATATCCAAGTTTCATAGTAACATCTACTAGGGTCTGCATAAAACCCCAGTTGAAAGAGTTCATGAAAAAAGAGATATTCGAAAATAATAATAATTGTATTCTTGTATGAGGTAGAGGCAACATCAGTTTTTAGTCATAAACGGTCTCATGACGTAATATTAATTACCCATCTAGAAATTTATTTTCGATTGATTAGCCTCATTATAAATTAGTACGCACTACTAATCACGTACCTAATGCAAATTTAGTTGCCATGGTGATACGCTATCAATATTTAGTTCAATAAACCAGGAAATTTGTTTATCTAATTAATAATTATACACGTAGATAAAATTATATCGTGTAACTCATTTATGACGCTCTTCTACATTTCAATATTTTGTATTTAACCCGTTTCTGGAAAAACAACTGAATTCTAGACTCTTGATTTTTTCCGTTTACTCAGTTCAAATACTCAAACTATTGTCTACAATTATATCGGCCTGTAAATGCCTCACTTCTAGATAAATCGTCCGTCATCTTTCCATTCAGTAAAAGGAAATGCTTTAATTCATCATGATTAATTATCAAAAAATATTATTATAATAACGTTTCGTGAGGCGGTTTCATACGAAACCTGGGTCCTTAATCATGAGCGGACGCGGAGGTCGGTCGCGAGTCGTCAGCTCGTGATTAAGGACTCCGGTCGGACTCGAAACTTGCCGGGGTGTCACAATATAATACGTGTTAGTATATAGTTATTAAATAAATGAGTAGTTATGAAAAATATATTTAGTGTGGGTCAAAATTCGATCTCTGTCGTGTCGCGTTTTTCGTTTTGCGCAAGTAACATAAAGAAACGTCGGGAAAATACAGTAGCTACGTGTTGAAAAAGTCTACAAATGCATATTTTTTTTAAGAATTATATATTTTGAAACATCAAACTCGCTTCAAAAATACAAGAGCTCATGCATATAACCACCGCAAAAACCTTATATCAAATAACTTAACTTTGTTGCGAAAATGAGGAATCAAATAAAACCAGACCGAAACAAGAAAATCGCATGTGACGTTGTGTTTCATCATCCATCACGAAGAGACTTTCCCGCGACACATATTTGACGCGTGATATAATATAGTTACAAGCTTCGCTCGAAGAATTAAATGTCATAACGCCAACCAAGCTTAGACGGCTTAAGATCGAGGCGTCATGTAATAAGTCCGTGCTTTTTACTCAAATAATATAGTGAGGGTAATAAGTATTATGTACATTGGTTATGTTACATATATTATCGTCTATCAGCAATAGCAGTGACAGGCTAGTGATGTGACAGTTGGACTAAAAAGTTCAAAGTTTTTCAAGTTTCCTGAGTGCGGATGTCGTTTATTAAGAACAATATAATTGCCTCAGTCATTATTGTACACATATTGTTATCTCTTTGCTATTTTTGCCAAATAACAAATTCCATCGCCGCTCATACGCTTCCGTAAAAATGAACCCTATTTGAGCACGTGGCAAATTCATGTGCATATTAAAATGTAATTATGACTGGCTAAAAATATCGAAGAGACATAACGAGATAATAGGTTATTTGAAAGCCACGATTTATTGTAGGTCCCGGCTTTTATTCATACGTCTCAGTCAGAAGCTAGAAAGTCTGACTGCCAATTTTAATAGGGGGTATCGTGTCGTCATGTAATGAAGTTGAGAAGGTCACACTGGCAGCCGTTCTTTGTAAAACACTGAGGCGTATCTGCATATGGGTAGACTGAAAACCGTCCCTAAAATAGTTGCGAAGAAAATGATATAACATAACAAAAATAAAGAACTCAGAAATAAGATAACAATTTAACGATTATCATCACTCGTTATCTTCTTATCTCTAAAACAGAATTTGTACCCAGTCTCAAGTATCAAATTAATATCACTGTCAAATCAGCGGTAATAAAGAAAAAAAGCCACCAGATTTGAAGTAAATCCAGCGACCGGTTTAGCCCGTTAAAAATAAACGAAAAATGTTTTCCCCGAAAATATGAGATCCTTTTTTGACCGCTAAGCTTGCTAAAAAAAACTTGATTCTAATAATATAAACCATCGGCACCACAACTTCCTTCCCCAAACCTCTAGTTTCAGGAATATTCCGGAGATTGATCCGTTGAGCCTCTAAATTTTAATTTACTTCCGCGTACCTACGCCCGTAATTATTTCAAACGATTTAAAGCCGGCCAAAGTAAATCCGTGTATAATGCTTTAGTAAAGCCGTGAAATCTCTAAAGCATTATTATACAATGGCCGCTCTGTCTATTTATTATAATAATATCATATCTTCATGAGATCTTCTGATATATTGTACGTAATGGATATGAAAATGGTTTCAACGTATAGTTTATAATACTAATCCCTGTTTAAGGAAATAATTGCATTTTGTAATAGGATTTATAATGGAAATAGTGAAATTTAGTGAAGTGTACTTGTGCGTCCTTTCAAAATACCACCTTATCTTTGAACTCCTGCAATAAATAATCTCAATTCATTTAAAAAATAAAACATTTTACTTCGATTTAAAGTTTACATTAAAAAAATACCTAGGAAAGTAATAATTATTCTGCTCGAGTAGTATAAGCTATAAAGCTCTACTTAACTGGAGGAGATATGTTTACGTAATGGTAATTAATGACATCCAAATTTCAACGTAATAATAATCTGAATGTAAAATCAGACATTTTATGTGGACTTCGTTCTTCTACTTAACAAATACACTTCTCACTATTTCTCCCATTAAGTAGTGTGCAGAGGCGGAATTTTTAATGTCTGTGTTTTTTAAATAAACAAATCGTATATTATTATAATAATGGTACGCAAAAGAAAGATTTCGAAAGAAAGCGAAGTAAGTTTTTAAACGACTAAGACTTCACAGTTTCACCCCATTTCATACATCTTGATTTGTTTCTAAATCATGCAAGTTATATAAAAACATTCTACTTTTAACACTACACCAAAACAAAAAGCAGCATAACTAACACACACATGAATACATGATGCATGTAAATGTGAACATGTTGCGATCACAGACGTGCTCCCATGAATGGCTCATTCATCAAGGATAAACATTATTCTCGTTAAGATTTGTATTTATTTTAACATTCAAGTCACTAGCGTCGGAGACTGCGGCGTTCCAGAATCTCTAAAACTGCGGTGTTTGCTGTAAATTGTAGCGGATGCATTTCGTACGGGGAACCTACCGCAACGACTTCACCCTTTGCGGAAAAGAGACAGTGCTCTACAAATGTAGAGTGCCATCTCTTTTCAGCAAGTCTTAAGACTTATTCTTTAAATGGTTGTGGTACATCTCTGTACGCGGTTTATCTTTGTCGGCTGATGTCTTGAATATGTGATGCAAAACGTTATCATGCAAATGTCACTGGATATTTGTTATATATGTTGTAGAGGGTGTTCAAAGAAGTTTAGGTTTTTGGCTTTAAAAAACAAAAACGTGCATTTGAATTTTATTTCATTTGGTTTTTGTTTCACGTTTTTAGTTTAATACAAACTGCAAACAGCTAAACTAAAAGAACGTGTAAATGAAAATGTCGAGAGATTTTAATTAATTGGCAACTCTTTCGTAAAATATAATGTTTTTCGTACGTGTTTTGAAAGCTATTTGAAACTTGCTAGTATGTTTATTAATTTATGTTTAAAAATAATTTAACCAATCAAATATTAAAGATTCTAAATTATACATTACCGCACCATAAACTTTATGTTTGTGACTATTAACTCATTTACCACAAAATGCATGATTGTTGGATGGATAAAATAAAGGTGTATCAAAATTGGTCTAGCTGTTCGAGAGTAAGGAGATAACAATTAATGTATATTCAAATATACACATTTTTTAAAATATTTTTTTGCTGAAATTTTCTAAAAAGAACTGGCATTTATATTATCAATTGCTACTCTAGACAAATATATTGTACAACCAGCTTTCTCACTTGCGCAAGTAATAACAGGCAATGCAGATTGTGACAGTCAATTTGAGGTAGCAACCAAACCGGTACCTAGAGGTGAACTAATGGTGATTGTGAGCAATAGTAACTGCAACTAAACTGGTATTGGACGTTTGCAATCAAAGTAATGGTCGTTCAATTTGTGGTATGGGCTCTGCGACTAATATAAGCTACTTGAATGGAGACAAAAGATTAATGAGTTCAAGTTTCTGTAAAAAGGATTTGAATGAATACAAAATTTACGGGTATGTTGGTCTAGTGGTTAGTGACAGTGAATCCTATACTTGAGGACGTGGGTTCGATCCCCATAACGATGTAATAACCAAACTCATTTGTTCCGTGTCTGGGTATTTTGGTATTTTGTTGGTATTAAGAAACATATAAGCTCTGCTTAGTTTGAGACTAGATGGTGTTGTATGAGAAAAAAAGAAAAAAAATGATTTTTCAGCTTAATTCACTGCTAAGCTCACTTTTGTCATTTGACACTTAATAATGATAGCTATTTATGCCTTAGCTTCTTGTTCCCACCTAGTTTATTGTACTATTTCTGTCAGTATTTGCCACACAATAAACGACCACTTTATTAGTTAGAAACTCAAACTATCAATAGAAATACACCCACAGTAAATTCCAATCATTCTCAAGAATCTCAGTTTTCAGTATACAAAATATAATTAACCTAAGATTAATGTAAGTTTCTCAAGTTCGTAAAAGGCAAAACGCATTTTAAATCAAGTACAATAAGCTTCACAATAGCATGGCGTGAGGATATCGGGAGACAGGAATCTTGAGTAAAACTTATACGTATGCAACCTAACACGTAAAGTATTCAGGCTTGAGCCAGCTGTATAAAGATGATACAATATTACTTCGACGTAGCTTATTTTAAGCTTGTTCGCGACAAAACTACCTGAAGTTTAGTACCGGGACTGCCACGTACAATACATACATACAGTTGAACTCGGGTCCAAGGATGGAAATGTACATATACGAGAATGTATACTGTAGGAATGAACATATATTTTTTTAAGAAAACTGTTTTAGTAGTTATAACTTGGGATTTCCACATACAACTTATCTCAGTAGTGAGAAAGAGAATGTCAAAATTATTCTTCGTACAAGGCTGCTTTTAAGGCTCCGCTGTTTACAGAATTAATAGAATATGTTAAGTCTGTTCATCTGTCACCCTGTGTATATTATGTTCTCATAGCTAGACATTAATTTTTTCACTTATAATGACTTTTCGTAGCCACTGTTAACAGCATGTATTTTCGTAGCTACACAAATAAGGCCCGATGTTTCAATCGTCCGATAACTTTTATCTGAGGAATAAATATGGCCGTTTGACATATTTTCTATACAAAAGCTGTCAAAACTGTGCTGATTGAAAAATCGGCCCTAATGAAAATAAACGTTCATTAGTTTAATGTTTAACCAAATCCATGGCAAATTTGTTTCTCTTTAGCTTACAGTATAGAACTATAAATGTCGCAAGTAGGTCTCAAACTAACACTTTTTAGTATTGGTTATTCTCATATACATAATAATATGCTGTATTTAATATATTACAGGGGTCTCAAACCACGTTGCTTGAGCTCATGGTGAAAACTGCACAATATGGACTGTACATGCTATTTTAAGTTTGGACGGAGTGCATCTGTCGACTTATCCCACGGTTGCAGGAAAGCTTACACCCTGAACTGTGAATATTGATTCCGAATTTCCAAGTTACATTTGTAATATTCTTGGTATTATGAAATATAAATAAGGTACTAGTGTTTATTTAAAATTTTGCTCTTTAAATTTAATCGGACGCGTTTTTGTACGAGTACCTGATTAATTTAATTAGTTTGAATATACATATTGTTAATTATTTTGAACTTTGATGTATTCTTTACGAAATAAAGATAATCACCATTTATGTCTTTAGCGGGAAACGTGCTCAGAAGCCAGGCGGCAATGCTAATTCTTTGTACAAAAAACAAGCCAACTTTCCCGATCACGAATAGTCTACGAACTTTAATAATGAATGTATTACGTAAAATATTATTAAAATCGGAATCTACGATGCGATATTAAAGTTGTCATTTCAAGACAAAAACTAACGAAAGTTAAATATTTCTCGAGTAATTCAAATAATTCAGATGCATATTTCTCAAACAAAATATTTTCATAACCAAGTATGATCAAAACTATCCATATTTCAATGAAGCTATTTTCAATCCTAAACCCAATCTATTTCGGTTCCTACTACCTACTACTACGTTATTCAATCTCCGAAACAAAACACGCTAGTTTCAAATTCTCCATTCACGTTTATTTGTCTAAAATATATAACATCATAATGTATATCCACGATAACGCGACGTTAGGTAAGATAAGTTATAAATAGACGAGAGATACAGCATTATTTTTATGACAGATAATGTATTTTTGATGCGCCTGGCTTTAACAGCACCCTCAAGTCTAAGAAACTACTTCGTAAACAAGATTTTTTCCAAGAAATATTGGAAAAGATATTTATAATAGATTTTTGTTATTTCGCCTTGGAAATAATGATTTATGTAGGTTTATTTTAGTATTGTCTAATGTCGTGTAGGTATAACGTGGTATCACATATGTAAATACCAATCAATGAATTCATCCTATCGGGGTTCAATACTGTAAATAGGGTTCCTCCAAGATGCACCATATCACACTTCCTACAGTCCAGCCCTCCTCACCCTTCCGAGCAAGCTAAATTTTTTACTACATCGGTCCATTTAGAATACCTACGAGAATGCCTATGATAACACATTTTGTTTCGCTAAATACATGGTAGATAGAACATTTAAAAAAATAAATCTATGGTATAATATAAAGCCTGCTTCTTCAGATTGGCCAGCTTCAGTTCATTTGAGACAAAACTCTGTCTCATTCGTCATTTTTACATAATATCATTAGGAAGACGCGCACTTTGAACAAGTCTCCTCATCGACATAACTGTCGAATGGTTTACTATTAAATAATACAATGAAAGAATAAACACCTCAGGAGCCAACTAAGCTACCAAAGGTCACTTACCAAGAGTTTCAGTTAAGAATTCAATTTCATTGCATCGTCACACGTCTTATGATGTACCTTCGCGAGGATCGAGTCCTGTTTGAAGTTAGATTTTTTATTATTGTATCATTTTTATTTCATTGCAAATACTATCTGATCCACAGTGCTACATATTTCTGCATCTAATAATAAAAAACCGGCCAAGTGCGAGTCGGACTCGCGCACCGAGGGTTCCGTACAAACCTGCAAGGTTTACAAAGTTCGTTCATTACGACAATCGAGTCATATAAATATATATGACTCGATTGTAAAACGTTGCTTCATGCCAAATTTCAAGATTCTAGGTCGACTGGAAGTACCCTTTAGGTTTTGATTCCCTTGCGAGTACTCGCGCGTTTCAAAATATGCAGCTTAAATTGCTGTTTCTTTTAATTGCGTTGACATAGAAGTTTGATTTTGTTACAGCTTAAAGGTATTATAGACCTGAGTATTTGGTATGAATTTCAATTTAATACCTTTACGCGTTTATGAGAAAATAGGTAGTAAGTTTAAAATTATTAAAAAAAAAATTATTATGTGATGTAACTAAAAATTTAAGGTTTTCGGAATTTTTCCTTTATGTGTGCTATAAAACGTTGCTTCGTGCCAAATTTCAAGATTCTAGGTCGACTGGAAGTACCCTTTAGGTTTTGATTCCCTTGCGAGTACTTGCGAGTTTCAAAATATGCAGCTTAAATTGCTGTTTCTTTTGATTGCGTTGACATAGAAGTTTGTTTGGTATGAATTTCAATTTAATACCTCTACGCGTTTATGAGGAAATAGGTAGTAAGTTTAAAATTATTAAAAAAAAAAAATTATGTGATGTAACTAAAAATTTATGGTTTTTGTAATTTTTCCTTTATCTATGGTATAAGACGTTGCTTCGTACCAAATTTCAAGATTCTGAGTTCACGGGAAGCACCCTGTAGGTTTTGATTCCCTTGCAAGTGTCGAAAATTTGCGGCATAAACGGCTGTATCTTTTGATTGCGTTGCCTTAGAAGTTTGATTTTTTCACAGCTTCAAGGGACAGTAGACCTGAGTAATTGATATAAATTTCAGCTTCATACCTCCACGCGTTCCCGAGAAAAAGGGTCTTGACAGACGGACGGACGGACGGACGGACAGACGGACGGACAGACGGACAACAAAGTGATCCTATAAGGGTTCCGTTTTTTCCTTTTGAGGTACGGAACCCTAAAAACTGCCTCATATATACAGCATACATTAGGCAATAACAATTATAATACCCACAAGTACAGACAAAACAGTTTTGTGTACAATGAGCGCTCAATAAATGATGAATTCAACTAAATCTAAAGTTCTAAGAGCGCTTAGTACTTCAGATTTAGTTCAATTCATCTTACTGCTCGTCGGCGTCCGGTTGGCTATCGGCTTGCAGTATGAGTTGCAATAGCCCTTGACTACTATAATAACAATGAGAAATCTGATAGCTACGGCATTTCTGGAGTATTTCTGGTATTCACTTGTAGACTTAAGATTTTACCGTTGTAATAATTACAAATAAATAAATGTTATGCTTATACACTGAGTATCAGAGACCCAGGCAGATTTTGGATCGCTGAGTCAATGGATTAAGTAAGTAGTAAGCAAAACGACAAAAAATAAAAGATAATTTTGATGTACATAGAGTTCTTCTGAAGTTTCGTGTTTCGGAAGGCACGTTAAATTGTGGGTCCCGGCTGTTATTCTACATCTCTGGCAGTCGTTACAGGTAGTCAGAAGCTTGAGTCTGACAGCCAGTCTAACCAAGGGGTGTCGTGCTGCCCAGGTAAATGGGTTGAGGAGGTCAGATAGGCAGTCGCTCCTTGTAAAACACAGGTACTCAGCTGAAACCGGTTGGACTGGTAGCCGACCCCAACATAGTTGGGAAAAGGCTAGGCCGATGATGAGAGTTCTTCTAAAGTAAAATTTTGTCAAAATACAATACAGATTTAATTGTAAACTAAGCAACAACGTGTCAAGAACGTACAGTTCTGAAATATACACACATACATACGAGTAACTGGTTTTTAGTGGTAAGATATGAAAATTCAAACTTTTATCGAATATTATCCAATGTAACTTAACGTATTGAATATTCTTATCTATTTTCGTACCGGATAACGAAACTTGATGGAAATAAGAATTACCTATTCATGAAGAAATTATATGATACAACTATAATATTTTCATGTGGATTCGGGGTTGGATTAATATAGGACCATAAAGGTCAAACAGGATTACAAAATACAACGAAGGTTATTCGATTGGGCTTCGAGAACTTTCTATTTTAAAATAAAAGTTTTAGGGATTACGCAATAGGTAATTGGTTGGAAGGTTAGCTCATATATAATTTGTTACAAAATTAAAGGCAAAAAGAGTTTATTTTTAAAAATAATGTCTTTTAAAGGTCAGCTTTCTGATCTGATGTTTTTTTAGTTAGGTAACGTTTCGCTTTGGTTTCAAAGAATTATGATTATAGCAGTTCCAGGAAAGATGTTGTGGATGTAAAAATAAAAACTGTGTTTATTCTAAATCCTTAGGTATTTCTATTAAATCTGTAAAACGTAAATTAGATTCATGGTATCGAGAAAACATATCGTTGCTTTTATCATCGTATAGATTTATTTTATTCGACACACTAGATAAAGGAAAAACCATATCCTCAATGTCCGGGAAAACCGTAAGTGTTGCATTGAAAGGGACGAAAAAGATGCAGAATTTTCCACATCGAATTTTCTAAAACAAGAAATATACAAAAGTTTCGAGATCTCGGGATTTGATTAGGCCGGGTGCACGGCTGCTGACCAAGGAACGTTTGAGGTGTCAACGCATCTTTATCTCGACCATTTATCAAATAAATTCACAGTCCCACTGAAATTTATTAGTTTTCGAATGGCCACCTCTGCCGCGGTGACTTGGCGTTATTGCGGTTAGAAGAAATCGCTCGTGAAATGCGACTTTCCTATCCTTAGAGTTAAGTTTTGTTGATTTATATATGAACTGAATGGTGTTTATTCCTTTTAAACCTTAAAGATGCTTCTATAGGACGGAAGTTTTTGTAATAAATAAAAACGATGTAATATTATTTGTTTTTAAATAATAAAAAGGGGTCAACAGATTCTTTTTACTATTTAGATACAAAGTAGTTAAAAAAAATAAAAATATCGGATATTTTTTATCTAAGTATTTATAATTTTAACCATTAGTAACCCAATTTTCTCGGCCTGCCTGCCTAATCGGAATGAGATTTATTTATTAAAGTCTCGTGATGTTAATTTATCATTTCAGTACATTAAAATAAAAGATGTAATCTTTTTACCTAAGTAAACCAAATAAATGTAACAAATAGCACAATTTTTCATCTATATTATGTCAGAAAAGAAGGTTTAAACAATGTATCCTTTATGAAAGCGTTTTTATTGATTTATTTCACGTCGTATTTCACACTCTATACCCTGGCAATAACCGCGATATTATTTTATCCATTCACATTTTTCCACATCAGTGACGTCAATACATATGAACTGCAGTGTAAATCAATTATCCCAATTGACTTGAATAACACGTTTTTAATTTATTTAAAAGCTCCCGTGCAATCAATATTTTGCTTTGGTATTTTGTGAACGAAATTATTTTGTATCGTCTACCTGTTTTGTTGATATTTGTATAACATTTCTGTTAAATGGTATTATCTTAATTTGATTTTATGGATTTTGTTTCGGATTTTTGCAGTTTAAACTTTGCTAAATAACGTTTTTATTTTTTATATAAAATTTGATCGTTCATGTACAAAATGTCTGCTTATGTTCGAAAGCTGAGTGGGTATCTATATGCGTTGCATCTATGCCAATAGTCGACTAAACTTTTGATTCTTACCTTACGTTCGACTTAAATTCAGAACGTTTGAATGCCAAGTTAGTGGCTCTTTCAGTAACGATTCTTTTGGTTCTTGCAGTCTTGGGACATTGAACGTTCAACTCATTCTTTATCGACGATTGACGTGAAATATGGTTACTCTAGAAGAATCTCAAGCATCTCGTTTTACTGTCGCAAAATCTTATAAGCTTTCTTTTGATAAGAAGTAGGTACTTTGGACGTATTGCAATAACAATGAGTCACCAAATATAAGCTGATAGCTTTTGTTATACATTTATTTGGTTATACACATAGTGTTTTTAGGATTGATTTTTAGTTTAGGAGGTACATTGCATTTTTTTAGGAAAATTGATAAAAATAGGCTATGAGGTAGTTTCGGTAACATATTTCAGATAAATAAATGTTTTTTCAGCAAGCTGAACAATTTGAAGCTTTGGTAGCTTCAGCATGAACGAGTCGACGCAGACGTACTTTCACCGCCCTCCGAATGGCGCGGATGTGGTCGTAAACCTTTACGTCTATATCCATCAAAACGTAATGTCATTATTTCAAAGATTCATAACATTTTTTTGGAAAGCGAAAAAATAATATTTTTGGCTGAAAAATAAAAACCAAGTATTATTGCCGGGATCCGTATTCCGCTTTCGACACCCACATAATTCAGTGTATCCAAGATTTAGGTGATACAAGTGTAATATAACAATATGACACCTAATGGCAGAGGAACGTAAAGGTGAGATGCAAATAACCTCTGGCGCTGAGACGTGCTTCGCGAAGTTTGAAAGCACGAGTTGAATACGAAAGTTAAGGCACCCCTGCACCAGGATAACTGGCGCAAGTGACTACAATATACTTTAAAGTCAGTGTAAGCCAGGGAAGCGGTGGCCCTTATCGCACACGTGATTTGAATTCTTCCCACACTTTTATTCGACCAATATGACAAAAATGTTTGCGACGTTTGCGCTTTGAATACATAAACACACTGATTTTAAAATAAATTCTCCTTTTTATTATATTTCTTGCGGTAATAAAGCGCGACTATTTTATTGTCTAGCTTTCTTTTCTCGAAGGACAGAGAATATGTGAAAAAATAAAATGTCTGTCGGATGATATGGTTGTAGGATAACGAGTCGTCGGTATAATATTTATGACATGATACAAAATATATTCACAACATGTGGTCTCGTAGACTGTAATACCTACACTCAAAATCAAGTATGTATCGGGCATCAAAATAAAAGTAACGTTATAAAACAAAGCAGGTCAAAAGCGAGTCAGTCTCGTGTCACTGAGAGTTCAAGCAAAGTTGCAAAAAAAAATCTCTTCCTTGATTTTTATTTATGTCATCATAGCGGCAAAATAAATTTTAATACTGACAACAGACAGATAAATAAAAAACGGAGCCGTAGTCATAACGTTCTGTGTGTTCTGTCTGTATCCTTTGAATAAAGAGTTTTAAAAACTGCCATCTTGTTGACTTTAACTTACATCGTAATTAAAATACAATACTGTAAGATATTACCGAAATTTTAATTTAAATATCTAAGAATTAAGTTTCACTCTATTGCAAACAGGTTTGTTTTGAAATAAAAATAAGATACGGCGGGAAAATATAGAAAAAAAATAAGTCAATTGGAATTCAAATACTCAATAGAGTGTGTTCGCAAATTGATCCGCAAAAGAGTAATTTCTTTGGGATGTAACATAAATATTATCCCGAAAGGTTGGTCAACCTTGAGACCTTTTTCACTTGAGGAAGTACTGAATTGCAAGCAAAAAAACAGAAAACTAAGCTTTTATCTACTAGAAATTGTCATATAAATGTTTTTTTTTTTTATAAATGCCGAAAACATCACACACATTGTTCTGCACCAAAAATAAGTTGCTAAAGCACTTGTGTTATGAAATCCAGATACAACGAAGGTATCACAAACACCAAGACCCCAGACAATATCGAAAATATGAATTTTTACATTGACCTGACCGGGGTTTGAACTCGGGACTTCAGAGCAAACATTAACATTTTTTTATGGTGTCAACTTCGGGAGATTGCACAGCAGTGGTATACCCAAATAGGTGGTATACTGAAAATTTGAATTTATGGTCAAAAATGTTGATTTTATTAATATAATTAGCTAATAAAGCTATAATAACATTAATCAAACCGTAATAATATATTATGTATCTAATTTAGCTGATAGAAATTTAATTAGTCTGACAATAATTATTGAAGTGATCGGCTAATTGATTGGATAGCTGATTAATACTTTAAGTGCTTTCAAATATAAATGGACGAAGAAACTAAATAAAATCAAACACTTTGTTTTTAAAACATTTTATATTAAACAAAATAATATTTTCGCTATCGCTCCGTAAAGGTAACCGGTATTAATTTGAAAGTAATTTCAACAACTCTTTGAACACTTTACTAATAAAACTCAATTTAACGTTTTCAAAAATCATTTACATATTTAATTTTAGATGTTTGAATTGGACCGTTTATAAAAACTTATTTACAGGTACTTAAGCAAATCGATTCAGATTTAAATTTACATTTTGGTATTTATTCAACCGTTATCAAAGGTGATTCCGATCAAAGTAAATATTTTATTTTAAATTTGGTTCAGCATATTTTGGTACTTATGGTAAGTATAATTTAATGCGGCTTATAATTCGATACATGTAGCTGCTTATAAAATTTTGGTAAGGCTTGTAATAAATAAGTATGAATTAGCGTCTCCTACGGTTGGTAGAAGAAACAGGGTACTATTTTTAGTATATTTAAGATAGTATTCAATGTTGAACTCATGCCATATTGCAACAGTCTGAATCCCCACGTTGGGCGCCATTACTATACATGTCAAGGGACCCCAGATGTCCTGTAATTCGACAAGTGATTTAATTAGAAGAGGTCTTCGGGGTAATGCATGAACTCTAAAGCTGAAAGCTTTCGTGATTCTTGAAAGCAAGCTAAACTCCCCAAGCACATAAAAATATCACTCAAATGCATGCTCGTCGCGACGCCTTTGTATAAAACATAATAAAAAACATTTCATCCCCTTTCCATTTCAGAGTCATTCAGTTGCAACGAACCGCGAACAGTTAGTTTGGGCAAGCTTTCGCATATATCATCAAATATAAAAGAAGGTACGACAGGAGTATCTGGAACACTTAATCTGTACTACCAATTCCCAAACCATGGGAATAGTATGAAACTGTAAATCATACACCGACGATAAAACAAAACGAATAGCTATAAAACCATAATAAAGTCGGAGCACGAGTTTTATCAAAGAAAAAAGAGTCCCAAGTGATACTGAATGTAAACATCATACGATTCAGTACTGACGTATCTGTAGGTTCCATAGAGTGTTTGAATACAATGGCGAGTCCCGAGGCGACGGGGGAGTGCCCACGGCTTCAGCGGTACTCGGAACGAACGGAACTACCACCGTATCTCATAAGATATGGAATTCCTAAAAGATGTAGGTGAATTGGATTTTAAGATTACCGTGTAGGGAGCGCCAGGTACTGTTGAGGCAAATTCGTTTTAAAAAGCTACGAGTGTTATTTGAAATGTTATGGTATAAAATAGGAGAAGAGGCTTGTTTAGGCAAAAGTCTATGTTATGTACGAGCCTTAAAATAAAAATATAAGCGACGAATTATTTTAATTATTCTGAAAAGCTAATGTTTTATCCAATGGTTTAGGTTCGTTATATGAACTGAGGCGAGAGTAATCACCTATTAATTCGAAAATGGTAATAAGACAGACTTGACAAACAAAATTAAAGGTAAATTCGATTTCTTTCATAAATATAACGAGTAAACATATGAGGATCATCACATTCTCAGAAAAAATATTATCTTATCTTGATCAGCATAACAAAATTGTCAACGTTATAAAGTCAAAGGTTAGATTAATAAGGTAATATTCTGATTTTCTGAAGCGAAACATGCGATCACGCTATGCCAATAAGCAATTTAACTTTCAAACTAATTAAAACGCTTGATAGGTTAATTTGTAGGAACGAAGCATGCGGAATAAAGAGCTTTCACCTACGAGATACGGAACAATTACTAGTCGGCCTGCCAACAAAAAACACGGTGACAATACTCCCTTCTCCTAAAACTGCTATACATAGATCTGTCTACATTCACCACGCTTATTCTGAGCCCTTAAAACGGGACAGTAGTGGTTGCGTGAGCGAGTCGGCACTATTCGCATTGTGTGGCGCCATCTTGCTTTTAAAGTGACAACAGCCTTCTTAGAGCTTAGTGTACAGGCTCTGGTCTGTTTACGTCCACATGACGCGGGAAGCGCAAGTTAAGACGGGGATGATATGAGTGATGTTTTGAACTGAAAACAATGTTGCGGAGTATCGTGAGGCACAGACAACCGCACTACACGATAACAAGTGTTCGAGCGAAATTGTGTGTACGTTTTTAGGCAAAGTCCCAAGAGAAAGGAGATATAACAATGCTTTTGCTTACTTTCATCAGCCTTTGAGTGATGTTTGGATCTCGTATTATGAAATTTATACGAAAAAGGAAACAAAGTGAGTCGAGTCCCTTGTTACGTAAAGCCATATAGTGGTCAGAGTGGTGAGACAGAATCCATTTACGTATAGTACCTATATCTGTTTGTTTTCACTTATTTGTTGGCTTATACAGGGTAACAAATGAACGGGCGCATTAAATAAAGTAGGCTTTGTCTAATGTACAAACTTTTAGCCTTAGAAAGTTTAGAATAACGCGAAAATAAGACGTAATAAATAAGATCCAAATTTACCTAATAACTTATAGTATTATAACGTGAATTATTAGTGTTATGTTCTCAAATACTTGTTGTAGTATTTTTTGTAGGTGATCGTTTTTTAAATTAAAATTAAATAACTAAATATTTATTTTATCGCATAATATACGAAATAGTCAATTTAAAATTAACTGCGACGAAATTACTCGTGTAAAATTTCCAAATTCGATAATCTCGGCCTGTAAGACCAACACGCGAGCTTTGGAAGGTTAATTTATCATGATGGTTTATACTGGATAAGCCCAGCTTATTCTGACAAGTTACAAGCATAGAGGTACATTCTTTTAATTAATCCCACAGTAACAATTGATAACGCAGATATGTCTTTCGAATAAAACCTTTTCGCCCTTGTACCCTTTTCGAGGCGTGTGAATCTTTTGAGAAAGCTAGGGACTATCTACACTTTACTTCATTTTCGAACAAAAATAAATCTTACTCCTTGCTGATAAAGTTTATTATCAGTTGTCATAAATTACTGAAATTCGGACATTGCGAAACCCAACAGTTCTGTGGAATTTAAGAATAATGGTTTATTTTTTGTTGCAGGTCTAAAAAGGTCACGTTGTTAACTTTTTAGCGACCCTTTTATTTGTAATATTTATTTCTTTTGTGCACTTTTACCATTTTCCCGGTGTTATTTTTATTTACATGGTATTTTTACAATTTCCATGAAAAAATTTAGTTTATGTTCAACTTTATTTTTGAATATGTTTTCGCTTTATTTTCCTTTTGCGGTAGATGCCGTAATTATTGATGTCAATGTTCAGCGGTCTGTTTATATTCTTACTGTCTTAGTGTTTTGATCTTAGAAGATTAATAATAATATTCTATCACCGGGAGTAGTCGAATAAAGGTCAAGCTTTCCCAAGTGAAACGTATCTCTGTCTTATACTCAATTTCAACAGTCTGCTGAATTCCATCAAATGTTTAGGACGAACCTTAGGATCCCAAGGGCTTGTTTTTAGGATAGCTTGTCCCTTTTATAGTCAAGGATAAAAGTAGTGCTACTGAATACATAATACTAGGGAAACTGTTAAAATGTAAACAGATACTTACGTAGCTCTCATTTATAACCGTTGCCGCTGCGGCTGTTTCTTAGAATAAGGATTTTCTTTGAGTTTTCTATGTTCTTTAGTTCGTTGGGAATATTTTAAAAGCATTTTTAGTCTTCTAACCTTATAAATATCGCACGTCATATGAAGCTGCAAAGGAAAGATATACCTGTAACTATTACAAATCCCTCTGCAGAATTTAATCTCAAAGGCTAATTAATACAAGAAAAAATAAAATACCTTCTAAACTTAATAATGAGGTTACAAATCCCCCTGCAGAATTTAATCTCAAAGGCTAATTAATACAAGAAAAAATAAAATACCTTCTAAACTTAATAATGAGGTTTAGTTTCGATCAAACAAATTCCATACTCTATTGACTTTTAATCACACCCGTTACACTACAAACTTTCCAACAACAATTTTATCTAAAACAAGCAAAGTTAGTTCTTTATCTGTTGGTTGTCAATAAAAATTCTCTTCGTTAGAAATTCAGACATTCGCTTTTACGAGAACGAGTTATGAGCACTTGATCTTAAACTTTGAAAAATTTTAACGAAGCAAGAATTTTATACTCGTTTGACGTGAACGGAAAACTGGTTTGGATCAAGACTCGATGAGATTCAATCTCACATTGTTGACCTATAAATAGAATCTTTAAATAGATGTGGGTAAAGCTTACAACGATAATTTTAAACAAGCATGTCACATGTATGCCTGGAATAAATGTAAAAATATTTTTTGTCACTAGTTTTCTCAGAATCCGTTGAAAGTGGTATTGTATTTGATTTTAAAGACAAGATAGTTCATAGAAACATTGTGGAAGAATCGATTATTAAGGGTTTCGATACAGCATAATTAGGTATGTATCTGTATATCTTTTAATCATCACAAGCTTACTACTATCTGTAATCTTCATTTGCCTAGCCCTTTGACTGAACTAGACACATTTGCACATGACACGATACTACAATACTTCATCAACCAATCACGGTCATGTATTTCATATTTCTGTAGATCCAAACTATGTAAAAAATAAATATCCTTATATTTCCCTGAAGATGAACTGCAGAGCATCAAAACTGCAATTAAAACCAAAGAAATTTTAATTTCGTGGTACTGCTTCCGAATTAGTTGACGGAAATGTAAATATGAGCAAATAAGGGAGAACGTTAAATCGAGGCAGTAATTAATTATTATTTGTAACATTCAGGAAATATGAATTCAGGTAATATCAAATCCGTAAATCAGCATCTAAAATAGTGATAGCATAGTACCGCTTGGTGATCAATAAAAGCCAAAAAAAAACACTGCCAATGGGGGGGGAGTATTTCCGTCCCTTAGGGTAATCCAATTCAAGATGATTTGTAAACATAACACGAGTAAATTAACACTTATAAAAGAAAAATATTATTTTTAGAAAAATATCCATTAAGCCTATTTTTTCTAAAGAAAAACCATTCCAACATAGAAATAAAAGTCACAATAAAAAAGTGAAGTATGTTTACCGTGCTAACGGGCATAACTTTTCCTGCGCAATTACAACCTATTTTCCAGACGTTGAACTTAATTAGTACCGATGGCACAGCAAGAAATACAACAAATTGTCCCATAGCACCAGTTCAATTCCCGTTTACCGTAAACGTTTTGAGGGTTAATTATCAAAGTCCTTTTTCCTTATCTTCCCCAATACTTTTAGGGCCCGAGTGTCTAACACAAAGCAAATTGCTAATACTCGATAGCTGTGGGAAAGGGCGCCCAATGGCCCATTTCCTGAAGAAGCTTTATCTTTTTCTTTCCTTTCAGTAAACTAGGTATGTAATGTATAGAGACGTCAAGGAATCCTGTGCCCCTAATACGAGTTTAAGTTTTACGACGCCAACTCGCTGCGTCGTTACGATTTTATTATTATGCTGATGGCAACAGAACCGATATCGGGATATTGCTATATTTTGCTATCACTACAATCTTTGGGGACCCGGGTTGGAGAATATTGTTGCATGTCTTCAAGTGTATTTCGGGACGAAGAAGGTTTGAGTTCAGTAGACACGGAATATGTATTAGCCGTAAAAGAATGAGGAGAAAAGTTAACGCAAGGGATGTGTGAAAGAAGATTCAATTTCGTTGACACTAACCAATTTATCAAAAATTATTGCGATAATAACAAATTTTGTGTATAAAATGACATAGAAAATATTTATACACTAACAAAAAAACTATTAGTTTTGACTAATCATTTCTTAAGTCTTTTCGAAAACGGATAATACTTAATGGTACTTCTCATCTCAAGTACGTACGTCTGAAAATCCTTTGTTCTGGAATACACACCTTTTTACCCGATTTTTCGGATACAGATAATCCAATAGAATTCCACTCCGATGGTAATCTAGGGTCTACCTCTCTAATACTTATTTAAATATACAGATTCTGTAACAACGTTCAATAAGCTGATACGGAACCACTAATGCAAGTAGTGGGTCGATCTGAAACTTTAACTGCCAAACCCATATCAGAATCCAGTGGAGGTTTCTTGTCTCCCTTATCTCATGAGGTTCCTTGTACCGTATCATTATTACCGATTGCTCAAAAATTGTTAAAGGGTGTTACCACATCAGTCGAAGTCGTCAATTGTTTGGGACGATAGATTGATGGGTAGTTTTGATTGGCGGGTGGATATTGTCCTATAAACTGTCATTTCAGCTATCGATGGCATCCATCGGTGTGTTATTTGGGCGATCGACGGACACTACTGAAATGGAGGTGCGAAATGGATTCTATATCTTTGGACAATAGCTACTTACTACATAGGTTTAGAAATCATCTTTTTTACCAATCAATAATTGGTTGATGTTCCAAATCGATCAACGGAATTGAATAATCCATCGATCATTTTTGGAAGGAAATTTCGATCGCGATTAAAATAATCCATTCTACATCAATGGACTAAAATCCTAGGTGTTTTCCTACAGCTTTATGTTTGGAAGACTTGTTGCTTACTTCTAATACCAATAACTGTAAATAATGTTACGAGGCTCAATGTGTATTTATATGTGTATTACAGATCGGGAATGGAAGAAAATGTCTATGAAGCTTGGAAGATTGGACTTAAGGAAAAGGTTATTGTCATCAGCGATGGACCCGACTTCTATATTAAAAATATAAAAGGTTATTTGGTAGAGAATATAATAACACGAATATAGCGCTGGCTTACCTATCCCTACAAATATTATTTTAATGTGTCTTTAAGGATGGCTAAAACCAAATAATTACAGGTACAACAACATGACCAACGAATTCAATGACCAATTCATGCAAGGATCAATTCAATGAACGTAAACAAATGAAACGCAAGAAAAGGTAAATATAACTTTATCCTTCATAGTCGAAGATCAAACCATACGAAGAAAGCTAAAGCTAAACACAGTGCCATTCCAATATGAGCATTTTCAGCATTTAATTAATTTGAGGAGTCCATTCAAATGCACAGCAATAGAAATTCCAATGGCTATGTACAATTCAAAATCCATATCTAAGGTAAAGCCATACCTATGAAATTCCGTAGCCCGTAGTAGTCCGTAGGCATTCGTAGCTTAGTGCTGAGTGAAAAACGTAGCACTCGGCATCTGAATTGATAGCGTTTGTCGCTTTGAGTGGCTGCTGTACACAAAAATGAATGGTAAGTTATAAACCAATAAGCTTTAATTAAAAGCCATCATATTATCTAAGCATGGTAATTCATCAGTAAATTGTTGTGTCATATAATACATTTTCAATTCGCCGAACATTTATTGGTTGGTGACATAAATTCACGTCCAAATTCAATGTATCAAAATGCTCATGTTGGTTTACGAGAAAACTTTGAGCATAAACTTTGTGACGAAGTATAGTGATATCTCGTAAATCAGCTTCCTGAGAACATCACACAAATTCTCTGGAACATTCCAATTCGTTTGTAATTGTACCAATGTCGTAATTAGCAAGCTTCACAAAACGTCATGTGGTTTGGAAGACGGTAATGTATGCGTAATATGGCGCTAAGATTTTCAACGTAAGGTATCTGTGTACCTGATAAGAGTATATATTATGAAACTGTGCACTCATATTGGATTTTTTATAACATTTTACTGCTTGTAATTAAAGGGAGAGTAAGTAGTCCCACAAAAAAATAACATCTGGTTTCATTCGGTAAATTTTTAAAAATAGCTTTTACTCCCAGCTTCGCCCACGAAGAAACCGGTTATTGCTGCGTAAAAATAGTCTACGTTAATCCAGGGTCAACTTTAGCACAAATATATAACAGCTATATATACAAGCTGATGCCCGTGGTCCCATCTGCTACAAATCGAAAATGATCACACGGGAAAATAAAATCGGGATAAAAGCAAGCCTCTGTGGTAATCCTAGCAATAAAGTATCTGTGTACCAAGCTTCATCTAAATCTGTTCAGTGATGTTTGTGTGAAAGAGGAACAAACTCCTCTACATACATAATTTCGCGCCTTTAATACTAGTGGAATTCTCTTTTCAAAATTGATAAAAGCGGTTGACTGTGTCCAATACACACTTACAAAATAATGACATTATACTGTATAGAGACAATATAAACACGCCTAAAACTTGACAAATAAATATATATTATGACATATGAAGTCTCAATGATTAGTTTCGTCATTCATAAAACAAATATAAAAGCGTGTCTCAAGTAATGGATGTTCCCTCGTAAACCTCTCTTTTTGCTTTTGACAAATGAAGTGTCATACAATTTATCTCTCTGTTTGCAATCGCAGAAATATATGTTTATCAAACAAGTAAGTGTTTTGGCCTGTTTTCGTCATTTATCAAATACTATTTCACGAGCCAGTCACTTACAGAGTAGTTTACGTTCAATAATCCTCCATTTTGGAATCTATAACATAATGTAGACTTTATTTATACGCCCTATAGAAAATCAACTGATCTTGTTATATTTGCATAAACGTATCAGCAAAAAAACCCACTTATTTACACCTCAAATTAAATAATTTAACGTAACATCAACACCATTAATACGAACTTTTGAAGCAGGAATAAAAAAATGGCGATATAAAAGCGAGATGTTGCTAGGCGTAATGTAGAGCACTATCTTACTCTCTTAAGGTTTTCTCAAATTCCTCATAGCACAAACAAGATTCGCCTTACATTTCCAAGTTACAAGACAAAACAGCAGCGAATATGAATACGAAGAATACGCTTCCTGTATAACCGTCCATCTTTATAGCTGTTGCATTATTCATTTGATATTTAAACGTTTGCTGATCTCGTGTCAAAAGCTGACAGACTAAAGTAAATGGTGTATACGGATATTATGTTTGAAGGGTTTAGTCCATGCATTTTTAATTCAAAATAATTATGTTCAATAGTTTTTATACTATATAAAAATATCTCAGGTTGCGGTGTTTGTAGTTAAACTCTTCCGAAACGACTTGACCGATTCTCATCAAATTTTGTGTGCATATAAGGTGGCTAGGTAGGTCTGAGAATCGGACAATATTTATTTTAGCTAGTTTTTATAAGGGTACTAAATGTTTGTAATGAAAGCAAACCTTGATCTTATAAAAAAATACGCTGACGACAATTTTGCTCCATAGATTAAAACTTTAATGGTGTATCTGCATTTTGTATATAAAAACTTAAATTATTATGATGAAATTGTAACAAGCAGTTTAAACAAGCCACATTCTATCATTCACAAAAAAAAAACTATAAAGCTATAACTATCACCAAATCAACGACAAATATAGATAACTAAACCCTTTATCGACAAACTTTTCTCATCCATAAATAAAACGGCAATCGTCGAAGTGTAAAAACTATAGACATTTTGATTTATATCGTTCAGTGTAATCTGTCAGTGAAGTTTCTTTGGCCGCAACTCCTTGTGATCAATCTGCCGCCGTATCGGCCTTTCCTTTTATTCCTGTACTTATTAACAATCGTCACCGCTTTCTCTTTGATGTTGATCAATTTAAATGGAAGCTCCCCGTTTTACATCGGCATTTGAAGCTTGCAATTTATTTAATGTTACATTAATGAAATTGTTTATGATGATTCTTGAGCGTTGAAACGGACATGCGATTTCATTTTATTTTGTTTATTCTTCAAAATTGCTTTTTAGAATAAAAAGAGTTCTTGTAAAATAAAATAGTGATTTTTTATTATATTGAAGTTAAAGAATTAGCATAAAATGTAGGTATTTTTTGTAAGCAAAAGCTCAAACAACATATTCGCAAAAAAGTGATGTATTATCGAAGTACGAAACTGGCAAATTAATACTACCTAACTACAAAACAAAATATGCTGAGAGCAAAACAAAAAAGTGCTCATCCGACAAAACAAGTCTATTGGGAAGTAAAGATGCTACCACGTCAGAGATATGGAAGTAGCACAAGGCTGTATCCACATTTAATCCAGCAATCAGCACTGCAAATATTGATATTGGTAACTCGCCCGCCAAGCAACGCTCGCTCTTGGCCGGCTTTGATTTCATTAACATTTATTTACGTTGTTTATTTTAATTTACCATAGGTGTTTGGTTTTATTTCAGTTATTGTTGATCCAAGCATAATAGAATCCGATGTTTGTTTTGACAATTGATCTTGTTTTGTTGTATGTTGGAGCATGGTTACGGAAATGTTGAATCCCGATTTCCTTGTAGCTAATATTAACTTCGTTGTTTTTGCTATAAGGTTTAATGGATTATATTACTTAGAGAAATAACTTTATAATTTAAATTGATGAGTATACGCGATAAAGGCGTTACATGTTAAAAAAAGCGTGTACTCTCAAATGGGACATTTAAATACTGGTATCATTATTTTAATAATAAATTGATTATACGTCATCGAATTCCCATTTCAAAATGACACTTAATATAATTGACTGTGCTACATTTGATCAATTGATAAACTCGTTATGTTTTCAAAACAAAACATTGAAATACAATCTTTCCCTTAACGCAAGCTTGTCTAATATAATCATATTATTGCAAAATGAAACATTCTTCCGTACATTTCTCCATTTATTTGGTATTGTTACCAAGCGGATCGTAATAAAATGTAATATAGCCGATATTATGACAGCTGCCGTGACATATGAGAACTTATAAATTGAAACGTGTCAGACTGTCTTACAAGCTCAAGAGATACATATTAGGTGACTATGGGATCTTACAGGAATAGAGTAGTGATTTTGTACTACATTAACAGTAACTAGACTTCTTATCATATATGGACTCAAACATACTAACATTTTTAAATGTTTGTCTCAAGGACGGATAGCTGAGTAGTTGAGGTTGCCAAGCCAAATCCACTGTAAGCGCAACGCACCACGGGATGGATTCCCGCGTAGGACAAGCGTTTTAGTGATTCACTAATGCTTTTTCTGACTCTGGGCGTCTTCGTGCATGTGACTTGAATATTTGTGAAGATGCGACACATGGATTAAAGTCCATAGAGCGGGAGTCAAAATTGTGAGAAACTACAAGCTCACATTATTTTCAAACTTAATAAACATAACGAATCAAAGAGGCTTGGGCAAACATTTGCGAATTCCATAAAAAAAATCTAATGTTACTTCAATTTTAAACTTTAGTCGTAAGACTTGCAATTTCGGACAACGTTTTACGATAAACGTTTCATTTTCGAAAACCCTGCATTTGAAAATCCGTTTCAAACCCGTTTTACGACAGTACGTTTTACTTTTTATCTAAAATGAAATAATTTAAGTACAGTTGGTACGCGAGAACATTTCCCACACGTCAGCGTATATGTAGAAACTAGATAGAGTGGGCGAACCATAGTATGATGGATCTGAGAACCCATTAAGGAGATTGACTGCTATATTGTGTGTGGAAACATCGCAGACGTTACCGCACTGTTGTTTGAGATTAATTTTGGTTTTAGATTTTGTATTCATAAATATACACAAGTGCAGTGCCTGCAATGACTAAAATAAATATCTAGGCTAGTATGGAAAAAAGCTCGTGTTTAGTACTTTTCTCGGCAACTAAACCATCTTTATTCGACATTTAGACGCATTTCAGAAGGTATTAAAATTTTCCCGACGAAACATATTTTTGTAAAAGTATTCATTGCGCCATAATTATTATTTCCTTTTTAGTTAGCTTTATAATTATAAACAATTAAAAATATTCACATACAGATCAAATCTTTATTTCGTTAACATCTAAACGTTCATTATTACACGTGAAGCAAAAGAGTCGAAACTGATACCACAACATAAAACTAAGTAACTCTATTTATACTCAAAACGGTACACGAACTGAGAAACACTAATAAATAAAGTTTGAAGTGTTACATTTAGTAATCACCTCGCCTAGGCCGTGTTTGTTCGGGCCAGTATTTGTAGGGCCTGCGTGAGTCCCACACAAACATTTGAGTTCAACGTGTAAGTACTAAATTCTATTTGTCTGTAATAGCGTCAGAGGAAATTATATTTTGACAAACGGGTAGTTCAAGGGTATCTTGCGTTCTTTTGTTTTCGGTTGGCCTTTTAATATGCATAAAAGTGTGTGTTAAATCAGTTTTTAACGAAGAAGTTTTTTATTTGTTGTCTTTATAAATACTAAAGCCATTACAACGTTTTTGACTTTAAGAATTACGTACATAACAGATAATATTGAGCTTTTGTTCGAGATAACATTTCATAAAGTCAATGCGATGAAATGAAACAAAACTGTCTTGTCTCGAATAGGCACTCGACAATACATTCAATAACAAAATAAGGCAGAATTTGAGTTACAATGGAGACTTACACACGTCATAACAGTCGATGGTTTGTCTCATGTAAATTTCAACGTAATTGGTGTCGTATCAACAGTTTCAGAGGAAAAATCTGAATAACTTATACCATAAGTAGCCATTAGCGAGGTAATGAAGGCAAAATTACTGTCAATAGATAGTCAGGACCCAATATGAGGCTAAGTTAATCGAAGTCTAGGTTGCGTAAAAAGTCGCCGTTATTTTCTATTGGAAAGCTTAGTAGCAGTAGGTAAAGAAAATATACTAAAAAAAATATTACACGAGAAGCTGAATATAATAGGATTAATGTAGTGAAAAGGTCAAGTGTCATTTGTTTGAATTTGAGGTTATACCTGAGCCTAGATTAATTAAATTCTTATTTTTAGGTAGTACATAGATCAAAGGTTAAGGTAATATTTATAATAAGGTAGTCAATGGAATTTTAAAATTGATAACTAAAGTTACGTAAATAGTTGCTTTTTGAGTTCTTTACTTATCACACACCCTTTTACTGAGGCTCCGCTTTGTGTCAGTCTGTCCATTATGGTATTTCTGATGAAACTACATAAGTTCATCACAAGAAATAATAACAAAACGTTTTTCAGCAACGTTCTCGTGAGGTTTATTTAACTTATACGTATCTGCACCGAACGCTTAGTGTCGCGCGTCCGACTCACACTTGGCCGGTTTTTTCGGTTTTAAATTAATAACTTTATCTTGCCAGATTAATTTCTTGAATATAGCCATAGGGATAGTTTGATCTTATCAAATGTTGGCAACTATAACCTCAAGTACATTCAACTCTTTGTCATCTCGTCTTTCTAAGGTTGAGGTTTAATTGTCTAAACGAGATAAATACGTATTCATACTCACGTCTTATTGCAAGCCCTATTGTCTTTCTAACTATCTTTATTTTAATTAAATAGGTTTTTACGCCTTTTGTTTAACTAACTAACATTTGCTAATTAAAATTGTATGGAGAGCAGCTTGAAAGTGACTTGAAAAATATCAGCAATTGAATATCGATTGTTAGATTATACTACACACAAAAGGTGTCTGACACTACAAACAATAGTAACAAAACTTATCCTCGTCTAATTTATACAAAAATATTGTTTTATTTTTTTGCTGTACTGTTTGAAAATGACGGCAGATGTTTGGAAGCCTGCTTAAATACTTATAGAACTCTGTTTTTCTTAAACTAATAAGAACCGGTCATCTGTAAAAAAAAACAACTTCCCTAATATTCTGTTCGTCAAAATCAGTAACAGACGAACAGAGAGCTTTATTTTCCAACTAGCTGCGTACAGTTTTACCTTGTGGAGAAAGAACCAAGAAAAGCATTAAGAAGAATGCATTATGATAAGACTGTGGTACCGCTTACCATAATATTTGCCTTATATCGACTAGCTATACCAAGTACAAGTTCTCGGCAAGGTATTATAAAAGCGATTAAGGATTTACATCTCCAGCATACTAAGACCGATAATACAGCAAGCGCTGTTTGATGAACTATGCTGAGAGCCACTACGCATTAGTTGCAGAGTTTAGTCACGGATTTTAAATATATATTACTTATTAATGGTGATTTTATCCAACAACTTTATTATTAAAGTGGGTGAAGAATGTGCTAAATTGTCCATTGAAACTTAGACTCTCGAAGGCCTCGAAGATGATTAAATTTTGATCGTTTAAGTAGCCAGTTTGATAGGTTTGAAAAGGTTGGAAGCTTCTTTAATAAATTTACTTATATTTTTGTTGTATAGAGTTCGGTTTTAAAGACCTTGTAGGAACTCCAAACTGCTTCAAATTAACTTGGACAAACATGTCTGATTCGCCTCCAAGAAAATGATGTGAACTAAAAATCAAAACTAAACAGATTCAAAATTTATTCAACACAGTTACAAAAATTACAATATCCACCAAAAATAAAACAATCTCACGAAAAAAAAATCGCGCAATAAATCGTGACGTTAGTCATTGTCAAACGAACGCTGCTCAAAAACTACGACCGCTAATTATCAAAGGCGGGAATGATGAAAAACAAGACTGATACAATTTCTGACATCAGTCAAGTCACAAACAAGATTACAATGTAATCAATCAGCTGGGACGAAGACGTTGACGGCAATTAATCAAGAGGCGAGCACCACGCTCAGTATCTTGGACCCAAGTCTACGGTTAAAAATGGAAGAAGTAATGGCTGCCACTGACGTCATTGTATAGACAAGTGGAGAACTGACTAGTGGTTACGAGTTTATTATAGTGTACCAGAAGAAATAGAAAGTATTTACTTAAACTGTCTGTTTCTTTTTATTTTCGTAGGGTTGATGTTCAACCTGGTGTCAGAGTTGTAGCCCTGTAGCCCTCTGAAGTGGTTTATCTCTTGAAGTTTATTTCTTAATAATAATTTATTTAATAACGATTTACTCACGTGTTTTTATCGGGACGTATTTAACCCGACTATTTTCTGACCCAAAAGAGTCCTTAATCATGAGCCTACTATACACTACAGCTGTAGAAAACAAAAGTGAATACTGATTGAAGTGATTCATACAATACTGAGGTGTGAATCAACAAAATCAAAACTATTCAATATTATATATTAGTAAAAATATCTGACTAATAAGCATCTGATGACGAAGTGTTGTAATTTTTCAGTAAATTCTAAGACAACTAGAACACAGATGGGAAAAATAAAAATTGAACAAAGGTCTGGTCACTGGGAGCCTTGAAGAGCAGTGGAGGAAGAGAGATAGCTCTTACGCATTGTAGAGCGGCGTGTAGCTTCCACAAATCTTTAAAATGATTCGGTATTCCTTCGCAGCTCTATATTAATGGTTTGCTAAATCTCGGCGTCTGTGACACGTTTCAGACACCACTAGCTGAGTAGAAAGATCTTAAGGCTGTTCAAGTAGCCGACTACAGTTAAGAGGCGACTTTAAAAAAGGAACGTCATGACTTTTTTTTAATCTCTTTCCTTTCTAATTTTAAAAGTTTTGCAGAATTGTCACACTTGCTGTAAAGCGTATGTTTTTTTTATGATTGGGTTTTAATTTTGCTTGTGGTTTAATATTTTGGAGTATAAACAATAGATAGTTTGGATACATTATTATGTGCGATGGATTTCAGGAAAATAATTCCATAATAAACGTGAAAATACTTGAGCTTTTATAAAACTAAAATAAATATGTTTTTATAAAACAATATTTTGAAAATGTAGCTGAATATTATATTCCAGAATTTAATCATACAAATCAAGTTACATTGGCAACCGGCCATTACGAAATCATTACAGTTTAGTTAATTAAATAGATACAATGAGTGAACATTTTCAGATCCCACAATCTGAATACGGCCTTAATTACGATTAAATGAGCATCATTAACGCGCCCGAACAATGCTTAATAAGAAAGTGTTTTTGTAAAAACAAAACACTTTTTCAATTCGAAACAAATGAAGGTACTTTCCATACAACCTAGGACTGAGGCCTAATGATGTCAGTCCAAACCCGGGCAAATTGACAAACCCAATTACGTAGTTTTATTCGGGTTGAAACGAGGCCTAGATATCATACAGTTCTTATATATTTAAAAACAAATCCCATAAAAAATTAGCTTTGTTTATTAAACTTGGAATCCAAGATTAACTTGAATGTTTATTATTTGAAGTTTGCAGATAAAATGAAAATAATAAACCACCATTTCAGCGAAGAAGATGGGGAAATAAGGTAAGATAATGTTGACTGATACTGGGGATACGGGCGTATTGCTATAATTACGGTTCGTCGTCGCAGCTTTAGACGTTTACGAGCTGATATGAAACGTGCTTGTCAAGGTACCTATTGTATTTTCTGCTGTGATTGCAATCTGTCCTATGAACGTCAACAACCTATTGTTAAACGTTGAGTTAATCTCTGTATAGTACGCTGATACTAAGCACAATAATTACAAACGTGCAATATTGTCCTTAATTAGCGTAATTGGGCGTACTCGCTAAAATGAAACAAATTAAAGTTTAACTAGCTAGCAACAAACTGCCGATGACAATAGTTTTACGCGTTTTAAAATAGAACTTGCAAAGTGTAAAGGGTGTAGAATTGTTTGCGCTTTTTAAAAACATTGTTGGGAAAACAGTGCATTTGTTGAATGTCACGTTACAGTGAATAGTGCAAGCGACAATAATACATCAGAACCACGTAATTGGGATTAAAAGTCTCCAACAATACACCGGCGGCTCGTTCACAGCGAGCGCTCTGTAATTTTTACTGGAACGTTAATTCAATTATGTGAATCTATTTTATAAAACCTTTGCTGAATCATTTTAGAAAGAACGTCAAACAGCCACTTGTTTATTATAGAGCACTTTTTGGAGTTTGTTTCCCGAAAATATATCGTAAAATCTTTTTTTTCAGTAGTGCAAATGAACCTACTTAAAACTTTGAACAAAAATATGCTGATGTTAAATTTTCAAACACTTCTCCAAAAATCTAGTATGTATGCGAAAAAGTCACACAAATATATTCAACTGATGTTAGAAATACAAGTAGATATAAAACTGCTTCTATGATTCACAAACTACTGAATATCGGATGCAAAGATTTAGGAGAACAATTTATATTTCTAAGATTTTCAAGCATGAATAAAAAATATATCCTTCATTAATAGTTTTCCTATAAAAATATGGAAAATATGTGACTTCTAGACAAACGGGCGACATCCAAGAGACTTACTGTACTCTAAAACTACTAACACAACTCGTGAGACTTGAGAAAGAACTATAACCTACCATTATATCTTAAAGTAAGAATATAGCAGTTGCTGGAGCGAGACAGAGCTATTCAAGACGTAGAGTGGTTTCTCGCTTCCTCAACCCCAAGTTTTAGTTTAGGAGTAGGTGGTAGATCCCCGTTCGTAGAATCCTTGTGAAATATTCAATGTGACGTAATAGAACCGGGCGCGGACTCACACTGTGAACCTTATTTATTATGCCACGCTTTACGCTTTAGGCTGTATGGATTTATAAACTCTGCGCTATTTCTACAATATTTTAAAGTATTCTGAGTCATATTTGTCAACCGCAACTGCGGCTTCTAAGATGTATGTGCCGTTTTTAGGAGTTCTATGTATGTAGTGCAAGGTTTCGTCGTAATTGGTAAAAGCAGTTTTGAAATGAAAATATAAGATTTTCAGGTATTTTGCATGTAAAATATAACACTGTAAAATGTGATGATCGTATAGTTCACAAAAATTTCCAAGTCACCTAGAATTTTTAAACAGTCCGAAAGCCTACAAAATGAGTCAGTTTTTAGAAAATTCGCATTGTGCTACGATAACTTTTATACGAGTTCCAATTATATTAAAATGTACAATGTACAAATTTATTAAAATATCTGTAGCTAAAAATAATTAGATATATCTAAAAAGGTTCAATAACATACTTCCAGTTTTAGCTTAACAGGGTTGTAAAAATAACTATACTAGGATTCTCAAAACAAGAGTAATATTCAAGGTCAAGGTTATTCCTCTGAACATTTTTAGAATTGTTGCCTCGGCGACTATCTCGACGAGTACATGTTTAAGGAATTTTCCAATAATCAGTATGACAATGGAACGGCGGTAAAGCAATGGAAATATGTCAAATTATTTATTTTGCGAGATTTTTCTTATTTCTCATTGAAAATAGATGAGATATTCAGTTATTCTTAGAGACTAATGTTTTAGTTGCCGTGGAAAGTCTAATTCAAATAAGCGTACATTAAAAATGTTAGTTTGATGAGCACTATCATTTTGTTCTGTGTCTAGGTGTCATTTATCTACATATGCACCTGTATATATTTGTAGTTTAAGTCTAGTACTCCGTAATAAAAGTTTTGGTAAGTTTAAGACTAGATGGCGTTGCATAAAAGATGCCAAATATTATTATTATTAAAAAGTTAAATCAAAATGGTTGTCGTCGATACCGAGACCACCTCCTGCTTAGCGATGTTCACGTCTTTTTTCAACTAAATCATAATACAGAGAATCCTACAGCGAGTGTGGAAATGGTCCCTTAAAAGGACCGAGTCTCTCATTATCCTATTTCGTTCATTTTCGAACGCAGCTGGCTCGGGAAACCACCATCTTGCATCGACGGAGTCGAGTAACGAACTTAAGTGAAGTTAATGACTCCCAACTTCGCTACTTCGCTCTCGAAGAAGGCGATACGGAATTGGTCGGTAGAAAGTTAACCCGCAATCGGGGATGTATTCGTGTGAATTGTTCTTTTATCGGATTCCTTTCTTGTTGCTGTTTTTGTGTTAGAATCGTAGTGTGTCCATTCTACTGATTAGACATTATGTGTTTGGGAATGTTTCTTTATTACTTCAAAATGTATCAGTTACTTTTGTGACTACAGTGCGAATTATAATGGCATTTATATTTAACCAAAATTGAATATTACACAAGCCGCAAACAAACAACGTGAAAGCAACATAAATACCCGCTAATTCGATAGTCTAAAGTAATTTACTTCAGACCACATAAACATTTCCAACTATGTTTGTTGCATTATAATAAATAAAAAATAAAAATAAATAAAATAAATGCGGACAACATCACATACATTGTTCTGAACCCAAAGTAAGTTATAATCTTTTGTCTAACAATAATCGCCAGACACCTGTACCATGAAATATAAAGTTTATTCCGCTTAACCGAGCAAAAGATGCACGTAACAATGCAGTAGCGGGCTCCTCGTTAATTAGCAAGGAAATGCCGCTACGGCGCTAACTTCGCCGGCTTCAAAGTGAAAACTTTACAACTAAGTACGCGAAAAGTGATAGTCGGAATGAAGAGGTAATATAGCCTTTATAACAGCCAGTTTATTGGCTGAATAAGTCAGCCTCATTGGTTTAAAGTTTAATTAGGTTTGCCAGTAAACATACATGAGCGTTTCGCGGTCGATTTCAAATGCTTGTTTATTTCGTACATTTTGTTCAGTGCGTCGTACAGATTCATTTTATATTAAAGCGGTGGTAGTGCTCCTACTTGGGACCACTTTAAAGTTTCAGTAATGAAGTAGTATCGGAGTGCTGAAACTTACAATTTTAGATTTTGAGGTTATAAGATGTTATGAGCAAGAAGCTTTTTTGGCAAACGTTGTTATACCTGTATTAAGATAAGTTTTATGGATATTCGTGTGTATTTAGAGAATTGTCATATTATTATCCAACGGATAAGTAGAACTGATATAACTTAAGGATAATAAACGAATCGAGGTTATTGTCTTTAAACTAATCCCGTTGTACGAAATTTAATTCTTGTATCGTGTGCCATTTTTACAAAGAGTCAGGTCACATGCTGACAGACATCCATCCCATTGTTAGTAAATTGATACATAATAGTAAATGGAACAACTATAAACGTTCTAATATTGTGGTTTAGATAATATCCTTGAGATAGGTTTCACATCAAACAGAAAAATAATATATTGTTGCCTTATAAGTATACTTGATACAGATTTAAGGCTCCGCCAGACGCGATCCCAAAAATTCAATTTTCACGCAATTCCGTTCCATCCACTTTTCTGTCTCAAAAGAAAAGTTTGTGTATTATAAGCAAATAAACTGAAATCCATTACAGTATAACAAAAGAGGAATGTACAATTATTATTATAATATTGTCATTAAATATTATTAAAAAAAATCATATTATTTTTTATATGTAAATATTATTTTATTTCTCAAAGGAGTAAAAGTTACATAACAATGTTTTTAATTTATTAATTTACATTCAAAGTGCAAAATTATTTTTAACCAGAATATAATGTCGTGTCAATTATTTTTCATTTAAAATTATTGTACCTGCTTAACAGAAAAAAAAATACTTTATATTACTAATAATAGCGGAATAATACCAGAATTGAAATGAAATGTTAAAAAAAAACATTATCCAACCGTCTTGCATTATCTTTATTTGTATTTTGATTTCATGTCGCAGTCATTAAATTAACATTATGTCTAAGAATGTTTTACTAAAGTATTTTGCAAATTGGTAATAATAGGATTAAACAAAATATGTACCAAGCAATATCAAACCGTCTTAATCTGTATTTTCATGAGTTAATTAAAATTATAGTTAAGGAACATTACAAACTCTTAGATTTTCGTATATAAGGCGTTTTTACGTCGCGTTTCTTACTTTTTAATAAGCATTGACATAGCAATCCAAAAACTATACATGCATTCTACGCATTTTCATAAATAGGGTTTTAATAAAACAATTTCTTTCGAGTAATATAAAAATGACAATGACATACAATATTAAAAATATCATTCGTAACGCTTTTATTATGACTATAACATTCTGAATGCATATAAAATGAAAATTGTTGGCTTATATAAAATAGTGGATCGTAAAATAAAATGTTAACATTTCGACATTAATATTATCTTCAGTAATAACATTTTACTTTCATCGTCGCAGACACTATTTGCTATAAGCCATTTCATTTGTAGATTCATATTTGTAATACCAACCACAGAAAATTAGTAGGGTTTCATAGCGTTTTTTATTATCATAAGATTATTAAATTGTATTGGTACACCACCCTCAACTTTATTTGTCACCAAGCAACATAAATGGCCGTAACAAACTTGTTTAACCTCGATCTTTATTTTAAGTATTTGTTGTTGTAGCGACAACTTAAATTCATTTGTATAAATTTCAAATGCCTAGTAATCACGGATCTTGAGATACAGCCTGGTAATGGAAAGATATAGGTTACGATAAAGGTTTTCTTCATGGAAACCTCTATCGTATTTCGTTCCTATGTGTATACCACCGATGGGATAGAGGGCGTGATAGTATACTCATATACAACCATAACCCATTTCTATAAGATACATACAACTGTAGCTGTGTTTCAAATAAATGTCAAGACGAACCCAAATATTTCCACGAATGTCGTTTTATCGTCGAATATATCATTCTTTGACGTTCGATGTTGATTTATATGTACATAGCAATAATATTTCAATAACACGTGTTTCTTATAAAATATATGAAATTCTGTTACTATTGTAAAGTGTTTTGTACATGTGAGTCATTGTGTTCAAATAGGAAAGTAAACTGTGTTCGACTCGCGATCCCGCCGCGTCAGCTCATTATTAAGGACACCGGTTGGGTCCGAAACTAGTCGGGCACCCCCGATAAATACGCGTGGGTAAACCGTTACATCATTTAATAATAAATCAGTCTCACGATATTATAAAAAATAAACTGTTTTCGGTTTTTTAACTCTCGGACACTTATTCTATTGACAATTGAATAACATTATCTGTTATAAACAAGAATAAATCATTTTTTCGAGCCCAAAGTAAATAAGGAGCAAAATTTTAGAATACTCCATCAAAATATTGCTAGTATCCTATCAAAGAAAGAACTATTAGAAATAACGATTCAAGAATTAAAAGAAGTAAATAATGATCCGGATGTTATATGTCTATCTGAAACATTTATAAAAAAAGGTAACGAAAATTACGTCAAAATATATAACTATACAATGGCTTCTAATTTCTCAAGAGAAAAACAAAGAGGTGGTACTTGTATATTAATTAAAAAGGGTTTGAATTATAAAGAGTTAACATTTGTAAAAGGTCATGCAATACAAAACACTTTTGAAGCCTGCGGTGTAGAGATAGTTTGTAATAAATTAGTAATTATATCTGTTTATAGAACACCTCAATCAGATCCAAATCAGTTTTTAACAAAACTAAATTGTCTTTTACATGATCTGCTGAGAAAATATAGATCTAAATTAAATTTAGTAATAGCCGGTGATTTCAATATAATACTCTAAGAAAAAACAACATAACTAATGAATTACATAGCCTGGCAAATAATTATAACTTGACAATACACATTAAGGTACCAACACGTAAATTGACCTGTATTGACCATATCCTAAGCAACATCTCAAATGCCACCTCAACCGTGCTACCTCTACATCTTTCAGATCATGATACAGCACAAATGTTGAGCTTCCCTACTAAAAATAAACCGTTAAAATTAGCAGCATACTATATTTTCAAAAAAGACTACAGCATAGAAAATATCCGAAAATTTAAGGAATGCTTGCAAAGCTTGACTTGGGCTAATATTCATCTAAATACCGATTCAAATTCCGCATTTAATGAATTTCATGATTTGTTGTGTTTATTTTACAATCTTTGTTTTCCAAACGTAAGAGTTAAGGTTAATACTAATAACAAAAATGCACAAAAATGGATAAGCAAAGGTCTTAGACAATGTTGTAAAACTAAAAGAAAACTACGTTATCAGTATTATAAAAATAAAAATTCAACTAATAAAGCCAAATATAAAAATTATTCTTATCTACTAAATAAATGTGTATATAGCTCAAAAAAGAACATAAATATTAAATATATTAATGCACATGATAACAAATGTAAAGCAACATGGACTGTAATAAAAAATGAAATTAACGCTACTAATTCCAAAGAGAATATAGAAAGCATAAAGCTAAAGGACACAGTTATTACAGACCCTTTGAAAATAGCCTCTATGTTCAATAACCATTACACTAACTTAACTTCTATTCCAAATCAACAAAGTGCTGACCGAAACTCTAGAAGAAATAAATATTACAACTCAATGTTTCTGAAGCCATTGCTAGAAAATGAGGTGCTACAAGAAATAATGTCTTTACGCAATACCAGATCTGAGGGATATGACGAAATTAGCACTAAAATAATAAAAACCTGCTGTAACGAGCTAAGTAAGATCTTAACTCACTTAATTAATATATCATTTTTAAATGGAATTTTTCCTGAGAAATTGAAGTTGTCCATAATAAAGCCATTGTTCAAAAAGGAGATAAGGATGATATAAATAATTATCGACCAATAACTTTAATACCGATTTTATCTAAAATTTATGAAAGGTGTATGTATAGAAGACTGATTGATTTTTGCAATAAATTCAGAATTATAAGTGACGAACAATTTGGATTCCAAAAAAGTAAATCTACAACTTTAGCTACATTCTCTCTTATGAAAGCAATACTTTCCAATGTTAACAACAATCAAATGACCACTGGACTATTTTTTGATTTATCAAAGGCCTTCGACCTGGTATCACATGACATATTGCTAGAAAAGTTGGAAGCTATTGGAATAAGGGACCCGCTCTACAGTGGATTATGTCCTATTTGAGTAATAGGAAACAATGCGTTAGTATCATAAAATTAACAAAAATAGAGTCATGACATCCTACTGTTCAGAATATAGACATAATAAATACCGGCTGCCACAAGGAAGTGTGCTTGGCCCAGTATTATTCCTTATATACATAAATGACATTACAGAAATAACCAAACACAAATGCATCCTCTTTGCTGATGACATATCTATTGTAGTAGCAACTGATAAAAAACAAATACCATTACAGATCATGAGCGTGAAATTAATAATACTATCATAAATTAATACATTGGCTTGACGTTAACCGTTTAAAAATAAACCTAAACAAATCCGTCTATATCCAATTCAATAATACAAATAATAATAAAAATAACATTAAACTTAATATAAATAAACTCAATGAGTAACGCATACAAAGTTCTTAGGTATAATAATAGATAAAGATATTAATTGGAAATTACATGTAGATAATATTAGCACTAAAATTAATAAATTCGTATACGCACTCAAGCAAGTTAAAAATGTTACCAATATGAAGACTGCCTTTATATCATATCACGCCTATGTTGAATCGATATTACGATACGGTGTTATAATGTGGGGCAATAGCACCGACATGACCAGAGCATTCATTGCTCAAAAAAAGTGCATACGATCAATTTGTGGACTAAAACCCGACGAATCATGTCGACCACTGTTTAAAAGACTTGGCTTGTTACCGCTCCCATGTATCTACATTTACGAAATATGCGTATTCGTAGTTAAGCATATACAGCTGTTTAAAACTGCAAATGAAATATGTCCACGCAACAGACGAGATCCTTTTAGATTAGCACAGAGTGATCTACCAAGACTGACCAAATATAATAAAAATTGTCTTGCAACATGTGTGCGGATATATAACAAGATGCCAAGTAAATTCAAAGTATTAAATATAAGATTATTAAAGATTGCATTATATAAATGGTTAAGTGATTGTAATTTTTATAGTTTAAAAGAATTTATGGATTACAAATGTTAATGTATAAATAGTTTAGTTTCCTAAAAAATTTGCGTGCTATGTTCATCTTAGCTAAACATGCTTGTACCTACTATATACCTATTTAACACACTTTGTATACCATGTTTAATGCA